>NC_089743.1:19761197-19783697 GCF_040412425.1 Macrobrachium rosenbergii | reverse complement strand
TTGATGAAGTGGTCTCTCTCTCTCTCTCTCTCTCTCTCTCTCTCTCTCTCTCTCTCTCTCTCTCTCTCTCCCCTTCGTGTAGAGGATTAAAGGAATTTTTCTTGTTATACTACGCGGATGCTACAAGAAGGGGGGCATAAATTCCCCACCATGGGAAAGATACCTATGGAGCGTAATGTCCTATTGACGAAAGAGTTCTGATTCACGAAAAGCTAATAAAACGAAATTCGCCACAAATTGAAAGTTGTTTCTCACTTCTCGCTAAGCAAAACCTTACTTTTCAAGCCTTCTGACCAAAAACAAGTCCGATTACGTAATAGCACAGTGTTTCATTATTAGCCAGAATCCAATGAAATCCTTCAAAGGAAAATATCCTTAATAAGCAGTGTTTTCTAATTGCACCTTACGGTAGAGCATTGCTATGTACATAAAAATCTAGCATAAAATAACATCCCCCTGCCAACAGTTAAATGTAATGACTGTCATTTCCTAAAGCAAAGATGAAGCGGTGTTGGTAAGGAGTCGTTGCGTCAGGTAGGACACTAATTCACCACACAGTGTCCTTCAAGTTCTCCGGGACAGTATCTCTTCTCTGAACAACCTTCCCCTGTTCACAATCGTCATTACTGGAAGCCTTTTATTCCCTTCACCAGAATATTGAAGCACAATGTTCGTGATATTCTTTTTGCAAGCTGTAGCTCTTGAACTCAGTAGAAGCTTTAATGGTACTTTTAGTTTATGGTTATTTGCTTGAATTATACTTCTTTTGACTAAGATTTGTTGGTTATTCATGAAAATATTTACCCACAATTTACACGTAATTTTCTCCCATGTAAGCAACAGTTCCCTAAGCATAATTTCTCTCCTAATGAAATTAAGTCTCGATTAACGTATATCTCCAATTTAAGTACAGCCTCCATGTAAAGCAAATGTCGAGATTTACTTAAGGAAGAATGTCCTTCCTCATTCAATAGTCAAGGAAGCAAAAATGTGTTTCCCCATTGAAAGATAGTCTTTTATAGTTAGGGAAAGTCAGCTCTCTCATTAATATGTATCTCCCACTTAAGTCACTTAATTCTCTTAACAAGATCAGTGTTCTGATTAATGAAAATGTAACTCATAATTAAGCAAAATCTAACTAACGAGTAATTAAACTATATTTCGGTCATTTTAGTAAAATTATTTTCTAACCAAACAAAATCTCTCCAACGAAAGGAAAGCCTCCCTTAGTAGACTATATCTACCCAGTTAAGACAACTCTTCTCCAGCAAAATTGAAGCAATATTTTCCTTCGGAATAGACCACAAAGCTTGTAGGTAAAATATCCGGTTTGATGAACATTAATCAAGAACAAAATCCATCTCCCAGTTGAACAAAATCTATCTTCCACGTAGCGAGAATCTCCTGAGAATATTATATCTCCCAAAGAAGCAGAATTTCCTCTGAATAAAAATCTGTCTCGAAAGAAAAAAAATTCCCAATTATGCAAAACCTCATCTCAGCAAGATTCCCAAGGAAACTAGAAAAAAAAGTCCACTGAGCTAGAGCACCATACTAATAAAATTTTTCAAACGCTGAATAACCCGGTGATGGATGCTCCAAAGAAAATTCATTCTTAGAGAAGTATTATGAAGCAAAACTCCTTCACACGCATCATTTTAATAAAACCAGGTTTCCCGGACTAAAATCTCAAAATCTCCTCTATAGTGCAGTCTCATCACTAATTCCTTTAGGTTTTGAAGCAATATTTTCAAAGCCTCAATGAAAAAGATGGGCTTATTAATCTTCAGTTCGGTCACCAGAATTGGTTGTTGTGGTGAAGTAATGAATGTCAAGAAGGTAAAATATGAACTTCTGTATGCTTGTGAAGAGAGAGAGCGAGAGAGAGAGAGAGAGAGAGAAAGAGGCGTCGTCTTCCTTAGTGAAAGGAAGTCTTCTATACCGGTGTTGGAAGTGATACGGGTACTTAATAATGCAACGAGGTATTTCAGCTTTGAATGTCGGGGATGTTTACAAACATTCGGGAGGACTCGGGGCTCTGGGGGATCGGGGTTGCCCTCGGGCTCACGGGCCTGGAAAGCAATATGCCTAAGTAAATAGAGGCCCTGATAAGGCTGAAGCCATCTGTCCAAATAGTGTAGGTCGCCTGCTAGCTTTTCTTCTGCATCGCTGCAATCCAAGACTGTTTACTCCTTTGCTGTTGAACCCGAAGAAGTATTTAAAGTTGTCCTTAAATATAATGCATTAAAGAATAGACACTCGCAGCACTTGGGTGTTTTTTTTTTCCGGGTCAGTAAGTGCACAGTGGTATGCTAGTATATAACATACCATGAAGACACACGATTTCTTATTATAGCGGCACCCACATATAGTAAAAAAAAAATTACCAGATAAGATGTATATTATTCTACGAATGTGGGGTGATAAGAACCACAGAATCACACACACATATATACAGTATGTATGTATATATATATATATATATATATATATATATATATATATATATATATATATATATAGATATATATATACTCACACACACACTCACCATACAATTTTCTTCACAAGATAGGGTGGCTCATGAATTTTGGACCTTCAATATAGTTATATATATATATATATATATATATATATATATATATATATATATATATATATATATATATATGTATATAAATATGTATGTATGTATATGCACACATATATATACATATATATACACACACACACACATATACACACATATATATATATATATATATATATATATATATATTTATATCATATATATATTTATATATATGTATGTATGTATGTGTGTCTGTGTGTCACATATTTCACAGATTTTAACATGGCATTGCTATACTTCCAAATGTTAAAAAACAAAAATCCTGTTAATAGAGAAACCATTATTACTTGCATCCAGAGGGAGTTATATTTGATTCTTGCAGTTTCTCTGACCAGCTAGAGCTTAAAATGTTTGGGGTGGCATAGTGTGACAGAGATATGTCTATTCACTTTCAAGTTATGGCAGAGTTACTTCGCTTACCTTACAGTTTTTCCTATTCAGAATGGTAGAGTATTTTTGCTTCTCAGAGTCTTTAGAGATGAGATTGGCAACATATGCCCATTTTTGGTTGGAGCGTTGTCCATAGGCTGGGAACGTACCACATAGCAAATATCTTATGATTGTTGTACCATATGTCAGAGTTTTAAGAATAACTTAAACAAACAGATGGACAGTAGATGGATAATCCCAAACTATGAAGGATTAAGCATACAACCAGGAAGATCAAGAAGATTGCAGGGAAAGGCAGGAGGAGCTGAAAATCAAAAGTTGGATCATCCCAGGGATTAGAAAAGGAAAATAACGGATGTTAGGAGGAGTACATGCTGTATATACCCAAGTGTAGCTATTATCCCCAGTGTATCAGTACCTGATGAAGAAGACTATGCCTGCAAAAGTTAGCACCTAATAAAGTGTACTTTGTAAATTAAAGAATCTGGAACTTAACCATCCCATCTCATTGAAGCCTAACACGAGTATTAGCATTGCTAAGCCATCTTCAGAGTCTTCTGAAGATGATTTAGCAATAAAGCCGACATTGTTCATGATCTACAACCGTTTTTCACACTCTATTAGTCCAAGGACCTGAGGATCAATCTCAAATAGAGTGGGGTCGCATGAGTATGTTCCAAAAGTATTTACTGAGAACCTGAAGGGTAATAACATCTAGTACCCTCCAACAGAAGTCTGAAAAAAGAACCGCACTGATATTCATTATCTAAATATAAATACATACATACTATATATACATATATATATATATATATATATATATATATATATATATATATATATATATATATATATATATATATATATATATATATATATATATATATATATATATATATATATATATATATATATATATATATATATATATATATAATTTTTGTCACATGCATATGTAACTGTCGTATATTTCCAAATATTAAGCCAAATATATAATTTGATATTGAATTCGTTTGTTGTTCTTGTTCATCTTTAAGTTTTTCATCATTTCCTATCTCCAGCCTACAGAGAATAAGTATACTGGGTATTTACTTTAAAACCAACATAAGTGCAGTTCCCCTTTAGTTACCAATTCAGTCAAGTCATCTATAGTAGGGTAGCTATGACTTCCAATTCCTAGGTTTCTGGTTTATTTCCTCATTCCTTATTCTGCAAAGTAGTCTAATGTGAGGTCAAATAACCTCTTCATGGATTCCGTCATAACCTGATGTTTTCCATCTCATGAGTTTTCTACATTATTGACTCCACTTCAGCAACTCTCCCCATTCTGAGAAAATGGGCTTCAGAGATTTCTATATTATTCACATCTTCTGCTTAGCTCAACCTTTGAGGAAATTTGGTTTGAAAATGTGACAACACAGACAGCTGAAGTTTTGATATGTTATAGAGCATCAAAAACTGAGACACTTTGGGGATACGCCAGTTTGTCAAAACGGGGACGAACTGTGTACTCTTTCAAAAGCACTTCCCGTTCATCGCCATCTTGTTATATCAGTCAAATTATCCCCTATATATCTTTTATTCATGACCTTACAAAAATGCTCTGCCTAGTTGTCTTTCTTGTTTTCTTGATATTGTTATTGACCTATCTCTTCTTCTGGCAAATATTTTCCTCTTCCTTTTCATACATTAATTCTTAATTGTGTAGGCTACCCTAACACCAGTGCCAATCACTGAACACTTTGTAAATATCATCAGTCAGTTTGTTCAAATATTCTCTTACCTTTCCTTGATCTTTGTTAACTTCACTATCGAGACTTGAAAACTTGGCAATTTCTACTTTCCTTTCTTCCGCTCATCCCTAAATTTTTTTTGTGTTTATCTCTGCTCTGATTTACCCCAGGTCTCAGCCAATATCCAAGATTTATATTTTGTTACCTCATATCTCACTACTTTTCCAGTAGATTGACATATATTCTTGAAGTTAAATGAATACTCATTGATTGTTTCTTCTCAGATATGGCTAAAACTGTAAGTTTTTTTTTGGCATTCAGTTGCAAAATCCTCATGATGTTCGTTTTAAAGAAGCGCTACTGAATCAAATCTAGATACTCTGTCAGTATTTTTGTTGGGTGTCTTTAATTTTAGGGTTAGTGTGGTATTGACAAGATTGTGATTGCTGCCGACGTCTGCTCCTCTGTAGCCCCTAACATTCCTGCGTTATTTTAGTCTCTTGAATACCAGCTATGTCGTTTATTTATTCCTATGATATCCACTGTATTTGTGGATGTTATTTTGTTGTAAAAGAGTGCCTCCAAATAAATTAAAGTCCATTTTGTTTGTAATCTCTCCAGGCCATCCTTAACCTTACATATTCCATAAGTTCATTGTTTTTTACCAACATTTGCACTTATATCACCAACAATAGTTCTTATATCACGTTCTGTTACTTCATCTATAACATTATGCAGTTCTTTATAAAATTCAATTTTACTTCTTTGAAGACTTCATTTATTGGTGCATAAACTACTGCACACTGTTCTCCAGTCAGTCAATACCTTTTACCATCTGATTTTCTTGAATGAACATACACTTTATGCCAGTCCAGTCTCTCCTCTCTCAGATTATGTATTTTCCATCTATCCAGACTATTTATCGACTGGGAAATTCTCTCATCCACATAATCCCAGTATGGGGGCCATTTCTAAATTGTGCCTACGTTTTAAATGGCAGAATCCACAGAGGAATCATTAGCTTCATACTTGAAAGGATAGCTGTTCCTTGTAACGCTCAGTTCCCAGCTGACTAAAGTCTGTTGGTTCTTAACCAAGGCCATTCATCAGGCATCCAGAGGTGAAGCCAAAGAGACAAAGAACGCACCAATTTTTTTATTGGCTAAGCTTACATTCCACCTTGTACCTGTACATGATGTTATCCAACACTGAACATAACCTTAGTCACTTTTACCTTACATAATTACAAGGTTCCATAGCTAACTAACCACTAATCTAATTATACTGAGAGACTGTACAGAAGGTGCAAGTTCTTTCATGATGGTTCCAACTGTTAATTTAATCTTGTATACCACGATCTCCACTCAATAAAGGAGAAGTTCTTATCTCCTCTGCCTCACCCAGACATTCCCATGTAGTTTGAATATATACTAAGGCCACCCTCTGTGATCTTGACTGAGAGCAGCTTGATGTCCGGGGCTGAACAGAAATCCTAGGGAGGAGAATGAATAAACAGACTAAAACCCAAAACTTATTTATTAAGGTAAGTAATAATGAATATCTTAATGGGTAAAGATATTGGTAACTGCTTGATTGTTACCTGGATTGGAGTCCACTAAATGAAGGAAGACCGACGGCACCAGATCTCCTAATCCTCCCACTCACTAAAACATGATAATACTAGTCAATAGAAAATAACGAAAGCAAAACTAACAAATACTAATCATATTGGAATAATTTCAATATCCACATAAGTAAATATGACAAAAATATATTTTAGGAAAATAGAGGAAATTTTTAGTAGCATAAATGAAACAGCAGAATATGAGTATGGATATAAGTATGGCTGCAAGCAAATACATATCAGATATAATTTCAAATATAAATGTAGAAGAGCTGAATCATATGCTACAAATCAACAAAACCTATACGGTCATAATGAGAAGGAACAATTTAAAAAAATAACTGCTTTCGTTGGATGCATTCATTCAATTAGTGAGCTTTATTTTTTTATAAGGGCTGATTGCGAGGAATAGAATGTTTAATGAATCATAGGGAAAAACCTTAAAGCCATGAAATCACGGTGCCGTAATGAAAGTGACATACCTCAGCATTTTCCTTCTTTTGAACTGCTTGAATAATTAAGTCCATCAGTGACTCTCAGGAGTTCAATGTCTGTTGTTGGGAGGCAATGGCCTGAGGTTACTGTAGCTTATACAAGGCAATTAATGTTCCATGACGAGTGAAGAATGTGTAAGAAAATCCATAATGTGCTGGGCTGTCTAAGATGGAACTCAGAATTGAACTCTCCCTTGACCCTCCTTGCCACGAAGAAAAGCAGGATGCCACCTGTGTTGGGCAGTTTCAGGCAGTAAAAAGTTTCCAACAAGCAGTTAGAAATAAAGTGGCGCTTTAAACACCGTGATTTCAACAATATATAATTTTACGAAAAACAAAAGCAGTTATCTTAGCATTGATAGAGAAAAATATAGAATATAAATGCTATAAAGTTGAAATGATTAACAACTAAAAATTTATATTTTCTTCAGGGGCCTTCATGCCGAGCTGCTGACACACATGGATTGTTGATTGTGATAGGACGCCTCTCCAGTTTCCAGTCACTGCTGCTATTGGACTTGTTTCAGTGATTTCTTACGCTTATTTCTTAATTCTGGCATACCATATTTGGTGATCTTTGAAGTGTGGAAGATGTCAGTACTATTGACGTTAGAATTCGTCACTGCTTGTGCATGTGTAACCAAGGAGCCAGCCTTGTTCTATACTATGAGGTCTAGCTTCCTAAGGCTCTCACTTGTATTCAGCTGTAGTTCAAGTCTGCATTGATAGCCTGCCTCTTGAGCTTTGGATCTTAGATATTTGATGATGCTGTCATGCCTTTTTATTCTCCATGGCTGAACTGCAGGGCACACCCGGAGGATGTGCTGCAGTGTGCCTGGGGAATTACAGACCAGATCACATTGGTCTGTTACGTCTCTTCTGTGGGTGCTTCGGGCTGGGGTTGTTAGTACACCCATTCTAGGCTTCAGCATTGACAAAAGTACCTTCCTTCATACGGTGATTGCCAGCATCGATCCATTTTGGTTTTATGCTCTTTGAGGCTTCTTTTAACCTGATACCATCTATGGAGTTATACAATTTTTCCTTCCAGTTCGTAACAGTAGGTGGATGATCCATTGCTAAACGTTTATTAGCTAAGCTCTTTGCCAAAGTGTCTAGATCTTGAGAGACGTCTCAGCAAGTTGTGTTTTTCAATAGGTGTACTTCCTGCCATGCACTCTATACCAACCCTCCATCCACTGTTTTGGCGTAGAACAACCCATGGACATATCCTTGGGAAGGTTGAGTGCTTTCATTATAAACTTTCTGATTTCATTATCCATTGCCTTAAGGTAGTAACACTTGATGTCATCATGATGCAAAACATGATGATACCGTGGTATCAACACAACTTTTAATGCCCACAGCTTTTGTTGTGGTTTCAAGAGTGCTTTTGCAAGTTTCCCAACTCGGTTTTCATTTTTGCTAGGGCTTTGGAGCCATTGAAAGTTTTGGTGACTCCAATTTTTACTCCAAGGTAGTTATGCTGTCATGTTTGATATTTCTTCATCTTTATAGATGAAAGGACAGGCACCATAATGTCATGCCCTCTTTTTTTAAATCTGCCATAATACCAGTGGTGGCACACTTCCTTAGTCCTGGCTCTAAGCTGTACTTAAACTTAATTGCTTCATCAAGTAGTACTTCAATTGTGGCTGTTAAATCTTCCCTTGTGGTCACCACCAACATGACGTTATCAGCAAACGCTAGATATTTTATTATCTCTCAGTTGAGGGTGCCCCCAACACCCTCAGGGAGCTTATTTAATACCTGCTCAAGAGCTAGGTTGAATGGAAGGGGTGACATCGGGTTCCCCTGCACCACTCCACATGTGATGTTATGTCACCCCAGTGATTTCCTTGCTTATCTCCTGATAGAGATTCGTTAGGTAAGACACTGACTTTTTTCAAGCCCTGCCTTCTCAAGGTCCCTGAGCAGTGCTGGCTGATAGACCAAATCAAACGCCTTCTTAAAGTCCACAGAGGCAGTATAGAGGCTACTTGGTTGTGTCTCTGCCTCTTAAATCGATTATTGTAAGAGCAGGATATTGGTTTAAAGCCTTTCTTCCTTGTGGAGATGGGATGGCACTCTGACAGGCTTTTAGCTAAAACTTTATGAAGGCCTCTGATGTTATAGTAATTGGTTTGTAGTCTCCTGGCTCTCTAGGGTCATCAGTTTTTGTTAGTAGGGTGGTTCTCCCTTTTAACCACTCGGCAGTGCAAATTTGTTTCATAGAATTAGGTCATGAAATCTTTTTATATCAGTCTCACCAGCAGCTCTAATATCTGATAGTTTCACACCATCTAGTCCTGGTGCTGATTTTAAGTTCATTCTGCTCTTCATCCACTGTATGTCATCCATAGACACCAGCTCGGTGATGAACTTTACTTGGGCTGGTTGTTCTGCCTCATTCTTTTCATGTGATGGACTTCCTCTAGTAAATAGATAGCCCCAAAACTATGCCGTTCACAGAGGGAGGGACGGCCAAGCGACGGGGGTCTCTTCCCAGTATTGCATTTTGTGCAGTTCTACCACAATTGTTTGTCCATCCCCATTGGACAATTGCATATTCTCTTCTTCTTACAGCTCTTTTTAAACATCTTTGGTCTCTCACTTATTATGGGAGGTTGCCTTGGTTCTTCCTCCCAAATATCTGTTTCCTAATGGCATCCAGTTCCTCAGGTGTTATTCCATTCACTTCATCTTCACTGCCATTACAGTGGATGCTGGAGTTTGGGGATGATGGTGGGGAACCACCACTACCACCTGCCATCATTGTTAAGTAATCATTCATATTATCTGCTGAAATATCCATCTGAATTTCATTTATTCTTGTATGGTAAAGATTCATTCTTGTTCCAGCATTCTGGTCAGCCCTGTTGCTGTTGTTTAGTCTGGATTTCAGTTCTAAGTACTGTTTTAG
The DNA here is from genome assembly GCF_040412425.1 of Macrobrachium rosenbergii. Classification (NCBI taxonomy): domain Eukaryota; kingdom Metazoa; phylum Arthropoda; class Malacostraca; order Decapoda; family Palaemonidae; genus Macrobrachium; species Macrobrachium rosenbergii. The sequence continues at coordinate 19,773,901 of NC_089743.1, read as the reverse complement.
TACATTACGTTACTCTTTTGTCATCCTTTTACTACTAGTGCTTTCCAGCGATCGGAGACGGAAGTGTTCAGATTGAATATGGGAGTCTTCACTGAGTAAGGACTCAGCCCTTTCTAACATCATCATTTCTTCCTCTGACCTTCCTGCCCTCCATGGTTGGTGGAGTATCTTGTCTTGATCTACTGGGTTTTCCTGGCACTGGTCTCTATGCCTGAGCATTTCACTTAATATCTGCTGATATTCTGCATGTTTCCTTTTTCCTGTGATGCTATTGATTGATCTATTCTCAAACAGGTGTTCTTTTATTTTATTGATGAAAGGCTCATTCTTAATGTCTAGTTCAAATCTAGCCATCATCCTGAGTTCCCTCATGACCCAGGGTTTCTTCTTATTTGTGAGCCTAAGAACATTTTCATTGTGGAATTCCTCAGGATTACTTTCACGCAGACACCTACCAGCAAATGTGATAAACAACTTTTCACACATGGGACAGGCAAACCCCACTGGCGTGGAGGCCACAGTAGCCATGTCTCTCTCAAGACTCCTGGCGACAACCCCACTCTGGTTTTGAGTGGAGCTATTGGTGTTACCTGGTTGGCCTATATGCCAGGTTACCCCTTCAGGTGTGGAGCAACTCACTTCCTCCCCGAGGAGAAGGCTGGGAGGGTTGGGTCCTCTCTGCGACCCATTCGTCCCATCAGTCAGGTTGATTACACTACCGTAGTGGTTCAAGCTGGACCTCAGTGAGGGCGGTCGCTAGTAACTTAGAATCAAAGAGTCATAGTTACTTTACCGTCCTGGTGCCAATGACGTCTGCTGCTCCTCCTGAGTAAGTCCACGATTTTCACTTGTGAATCTAGCCTATACCAGAAGAGGTATCTACCAACAAGCCAGCAGGTACTTGAAGCCTGAGCGGGGGGTCCTAATCCAGCTAGTCAGCTCAACCTGGTGCTCACTAAGGATCAAGGCCTAGCTCCCTGATAATTCACAAAGTGTCCTTTTCGTGATCACTCACAAAGAGTTCTCCTTGTGAGTGATTTTTCTTGCATTGTTAATACTAATTCTGTGTATTCTGTGTTGCTTGCATTGAATTACGGCACTATTATTATTTCTTCTTGTAAATGAATCTGCACAGGCCTTGACTCATCTTTAAAATTAGTTGTTCACCCATATGAAATATATCACGCTCATTACGGGTGTATTAAAAATGCAAGGTTTTATTTTATTTTTATGAGATATATGATTTGTGAAAAGGTATTTCTTGATGGTATTGTTATTTTTAAAGATACAGTATTCGTGCTAATGTAAGTATTTCCTAAAGTGATCATTGATGTTCATGTTTGGTGAAACAAGAAAGATTCATTTCCGTTGAAAAATTTTTTTTTTATTTTCTTGGTAATAATTGCCTTCCTCGCTTTACTATGGGAAAACTTACCATGTTAGTGTCTTTGCAAAACAGATGCCAAATATTTAATTTCTGGGTCAAGATACCTTGTAATTGGTGTAATAAAGTATACAAAGGTGAAATGTTTGAGCATGGAGGACAGAAAAGGGACCACGGGGATTTCATTTGAAGAGGAGATAACAGTAATGTTGTATTTCAAGAAGTGCAGCACAGTTACCACGGAATGAGTACCTAATAATGTAATGAAAATAACTCGCGTACAAAACGCTGAAAAAAGAAGATAATTTTGATAAACATAAGCGTAATCTTACATTGTACTCATTTATTATATAGGTTTTAAAGGAACATTGCACATTCGTTAAAAAGCTGTATATCTATATATATATAATAAAAGTGAATGTGTGTATGTTTGTTTAGATGCTATAGAAATCCGAACCGCTTGACAGACCCAGACAAAATTTTGCACTGACCCCTATGTCACCTCAGGAAGGGTTATAGCTCAAAATTATATCCCTACCCTGTGACAGACATACAACCACAGACAAAACAAATGGAATTTTCGTTTTTACTGGTGCTGTTCACCTTTTCCTCAGGAACTTTATGGAAGTCGCCAGTAGATTAGGCAGAACACCAAATTTCCTGTTGATGACGGCATTAAATTTCTCTCCCTCCAAACCCAATAATAAAAAAATTAAAGATGTATTTGACTGTATTAGAATTGCTTTCATTATAACATCAATTTTTATTGGAATTTACATGAATTTTAATGATAATTTATGAAAATTATTAATATAATTGTTGATTACCTCGATAAAATCAACATTAAAAACCTGTATCGATAATTTCCATAAGTAGAGTCGATTTCTGCAGCCAAGAACAACTTCCCCATCCTCGCATGCGCAGTAGCTGATGGCTAAGCCCGACCTCAACATACACGGTATTTCCTTTTTTATATATGTTCAAATGCGAACTTCTTTATTAATTCGTTCGTTTCTTCTTCATTTTGACTTTCGGAAATTCGTGACGATACGGTGACGAACGACACTTCACCATAGAGCAATCACCTCTACCAAACTCTCTCTCTCCCTCTCTCTCTTTCTCTCTCTCTCATCTTAAGGCATCACTCAAACAATCTGGAGCAGAATTATCTATGAGGTTTTTAACTATGGAAAGTAAATTCATGCTTGCAATCTTTCTGTCTCTTTCAGTCTTTATCCCTTTTTTTCGCCTTTATAAAATCCTTTTATGAATGGAGTTAAACATCACGTCATCTTAGTGTATATATATATATATATATATATATATATATATATATATATATATATATATATATATATATATATATTTTTTTTTATATATATATATATATTTATATATATATTTTTTTTAACACTAATGTGTTTGGTTTCTTCTTTGTAGGTTTACTTTAGAAGGCACTTACCTGGATGGTGTTTCAACTCTCTGCGATGGAGATAGGTAGCTATTAAGAACGTGTAACTGGTTGGGCCATTTTTTGAGAGGAACTCCAATACCCATATATTCAGCAGGGAAAGGGTGATAAATGTTGAGGTTTTTGTCCTCAGTATGACCCTTGCTTTTATCTTGCGTTTAGGAGAAATGGCTGAAACTTCTAATTTCTCCTCTCTCTCTCTCTCTCTCTCTCTCTCTCTCTCTCTCTCTCTCTCTCTCTCTCTCTCTCTCAAGTTATTTATGGCGAAAGTTATCTTGGTTCCTTTATGTCTCGAATAACTGCAGCTGAAGTGGCGGTCGATACCCTACCTTTCCATTTCTTGTAGGATGAATATCCCCCTCTCTCTCTCTCTCTCTCTCTCTCTCTCTCTCTCTCTCTCTCTCTCTCTCTCTCTAAGTAATCTTTCTAAAGCGAATGCTTAATAAATGCCCTTCAATTCATTAATAGTATTATCAGGAATGTACAACATGTCCAACATGTTTTGTACGTGTTTGACCCAGCACCCCACTAGAAACAGAAGCGGAAAAGAATGGAAGGACTCATTTGGTAATGTTTTTATTATTTGTATTTTTATAACTCCCTCGGCCGGGAGGTTGTCACGGTAGTAAATTTCATTAAACCAGTAGGAGTCAATAAAAAAGAACGTAAGTTCGTCCAATATTATCGCCTCAAACCACCCAGCTTCCCACTCTAAATAGAAGTATGTACAAAGGAAAAGCGGAGGCCAATCGATAAGACAAATACAATGCCGTACCTGTATTTACAGAGATAAATACAGACATTTGTAAGAAAGGCATGTGTGTGTGTGTGTGTGTGTGTGTGTGTGTGTCTTTTTCCCTCTTGTCTTGGAGGATGTAAAGCGTTCGCTCTTTCTCTTTTAATGTGTATTGAAGGAAATACTGTTATCTCCATCTCTAACACATACACGCAAACATTATGTTATTTCTCTCAACAACTTGAGGCTTGGTATATTCTCTCTCTCTCTCTCTCTCTCTCTCTCTCTCTCTCTCTCTCTCTCTCTCTCTCTCTCTCTCACAAACACACACACATTTTCATGCCAATTCTATGTTTTTACAGCAACAAGAGACATGTACATAATTTAGCACCGTCGTATTGTCTCTCTCAAGTGAACATTGTATGAGAAACCCTTTTTGGTTATTGGTTTCTGAATTTATCTTGTAGATTTACCAACTTGGTGGTTCTTTGTTTAATTTTTTGGTTATACAAGGAGCGCCTGAGGCTTTATTTCTCTGAGTTTACATTCAGTGGAAGAAAATAGGTGTCGGACTGAAAATGAGGAAGGTCGCGAGGTCCGTGGCTACATCCCCTAAGAAAGGCGCATGAGGGGATGGTTTTAGCTTCGTATTGGAACCGCATCTTGAAAAAGGTGAAGGCAATACATAAGAAAAGAGTTTTTGTATGAAAAATGATCTTATGCACTACCATAAGATTTCGGTGACTTACGCTATAGATATAGGTTTGTGTAACTAGTTTAATGAAATTATTTTTTTCTCCAAAACAATATAAAAATATAGTTGTACTGCTTTTTGCGGGGGCGGGGGGGGGGGGTTGTTGGCGGGCTGGAGCATTCTTCAACATATTACCGCCACTTTTTCAGTGCTCTGAGCAGTGCAGTTGCAAATAGAAATTGTTTTAATCACTTTTAAGAAATAAACACCCTTTCCGGCCTTTTAGTTTTAAAATCTTGAAGTTTTTAGATTTTAGTGCAGGTTTTATTTCCAAAGGAGCACTGGCTAAGTTGCCTCAAATGTCATAGCTGAGCCACACGGCATTTTATCACATTTTAGTTTATAACAGCCCACCTTAACCCTGGATTCGCAGTAGTAGTCCCTTGATATTTCCAGTGATGATCATCCATTAATTCTGAAGATTTTGTAATGCTTATTTTTGCACTACTGCTGGCATGGAAGAAATTTCATTGAAATGGAAGTATCGTTTGATACCAAGCAAATGGGAAATGATTATATGCCGCCTTTGTATGGTCCATAAACAGTTAACTCCTTGTTGCGTGATGAATGGAAGAAATCGGCCTTCCTGTGATGATTTCTTAGTCCCGCTGACTTAAGCACTTAGCAGTCGAATGCCTCAGTCTTCAGGAGCTGAGTAGTCGCTTTTTCTTTGGGGATACGACTCGAAATTATAGGTACGCTGAAAATTGCGAACATAATGTCCAGTTTTAGATGGATTTTTAGTTCTATTACACCATACTGTCTCCTGGGAAAAATATAAATCTTCATATACAGAAATTTAGCATTCTGTATTTATGATGCAAAATTTGGTGTGTTCATTTTATTTAAGGCTGCACCCACTTTCAGCCTTTTAATCTACCCCTAATACGCTTCCTTTCTTCAGTGGTGCTGTCAAACCACTCCAACTCACTCTCTTCATCGTCTGAATCATTGAATGGCTAGAAGTGTCCCAGTTCTTGGCCTTATGACCTAATTTTCACAAACCAGTCAATTTAACATAATTGTAATGGTGATATATTTTGATTCAGTAATTAGTCGATCATGTGCATTTTAATATATCTGTATGAATTCTTTCATTTTAATCAGACAACTAATAAACAGAAAATTATTTGTTTATGTTTTCATTAAAATGTGAAACAAAAAATCTTTGCATTGTCAGTGACTGATACAGTTTGCAGTATCTTCGGTACTTTATATGTTTTATTTTCATATTCCTAGTTTATTAGAAAAAAACTCTTAATAAAGTAAAGCCTTTGGTGTTAAGGGAAGGAATAATTTTAATAAAGGGGAAATTGAGTCTCTTAAAAATTGCAATAAATCCTAACGCTCATTCAAAAGTAATTTTCGTTCCAAATAAATTAGATTTGGTCAGTAACAAATTAGAAATGGTAAAAAATCCCATACGTAAGATTATCTCTGCACAACAGCAGTGCTTACTGACACAGAGTTAAGGAAATGATGTTAAATACTCGAGTCTCCACAGAAAGCAAGTTTAAAGCAGCAATTACAAAGTCATTGGTCTTATTATCCGTCGGAGCTATTAGGAATTACGGCGGTAATTATATCCCTAATTGTATTATGCCATTACCGTGGAGGAGGACTCCACGGGTCGTGTGACCTGCAGAGGTGGAGTGGCATGGATAGTTGGTCTTTAGTAAAGGAGAGAGACGTAAAGGAAGTCAGCTGTGATATACGTGTAAACAGTTGTGATATAACGCAAACTTAAGCAGTGAATCACCCACATAATTATCTTAAATTGTTTGAGACTTTTTCATACGATATCTGTTAATGTTAATGTAACTAGGAGTGGAATAGGTTTCATACCACAAGTTTACTGAATTCGCTTCCAAGTTGTTTGGATTTCCAAGCACGCAGCGTTACTGACCACACCAAGTGAGAAAAATTTCTCAGGCACGTAAGTATACCTTAGTTTAACCAGACCACTGAGCTGATTAACAGCTCTCCTAGGGCTGGCGCGAAGGATTAGATTTTATTCGACGTGGCTAAGAACCAATTGGTTACCTAGCAACGGGACATACAGCTTATTGTGGAATCCGAACCACGTTAGAACGAGAAATGAATTTCTATCACCAGAAATAAATTCTCAGGCACATAAGTCAGTGCCTACCAGCCAGCGATCACAAACATACTCTCATAGAAAACTCTCGCATGCTAGCATTGATGACATTTCAACGCATATTACTTACTTATATGGTAGAAATAAATGTTACTGCAATTAACAGTTACATAAGAAAACAAGTTTCAGCCCTATAGGAGTTTGAATATCAGTCAGAGATGCTTTGTGTTAGTATTACTGCCGCGGATAGCATTACCAACTATTTAACGGCAGAAAATTCTCTCTCTCTCTCTCTCTCTCTCTCTCTCTCTCTCTCTCTCTCTCTCTCTCTCTCTCTCTCTCTCTCTCTCTCTCTCATTGCATAGAAATTAGTGCCATGTATGTATCTATTCCACTGTCAGCCTCAAGCATAATTTCATAGAAAGGCCTTGCATATTAATATGGTTGCTAATGAACAATAATTTTGTAACATGATATAAGTGTAAGTGTCTTCTTGTTAATTCCAAGAATTTTGGTTGAGGGATGAAATAATATTTACATCATGTTTGTGTATCTCCACATTTCTTCTTATGCAGCACATACTGTGTAAACATATCATCTCACTACTTTCAGCCTTTTTCCTTTTATGGCATTCATCTTCCATACTTCACTTTCATAAAGGAGAGTTGGTTCAACCGCCCCTTCATGTACTCCAGCCTTGGCTTCCATAGACTCAAAGTTTCTTCTTAACCTTTTGCATGCACCTTGCCACTTTCCTTGCTAAAATTATTATACGACTCTCCTCTTCTAACCTGACAACATCTGTTTTATTTACTCCTGAACAGTTAAATGGGCTTCATTCTCTGCAATTTTTGTCATTGCTCTAATTCTTTTGTTTCTTTATATCCACATAACCCTGCTCTTACTCATATTTACTCTCAAGTATCTCCACATGCAAGCAATTTCATATTCATTTACTAGTTTTTGCATCATTCCATGCATAAAGTTTATGACTCTTTCAGTTAAAAGGCCTTTGCCAGCTTCTGAGCAAGAGCTGTAATAAGTGATACTATACTTTGTATTCTTTCTGTTTACTAATTAATTATGTTATGGAGTTACTATTTATGACATAAAACAAAGGGTCAGAATCACTATAAAATTGCAAGTTGGAAATCTCAGAAAATTGTGCATCAGTTAGTCATAGCCAACTCTCTGGTTTGATTTTCAGATGATTCAGTGTGTTGTAACTGAGCAAATAGGTTTATTAGCTATGAATACATAACACCCCCTTGTGTTGGATTCACTTTTACACTAAACCATTCTCCTGTATACATATTTTACCAAATATTTCAGTTGCATCAAAATCTTGCCCTTAAAACCCTTTTTTATGCTTTACATCCTCAATACTCTCCATAATGTTTACTTGTTTTTGCAATTATAAGGTTTTTACTTGTATTCATGTTTGCCATATACAGCTCTTCCATAACTTCCTTTCTTGCCTAAGCACACTTACCTTTCCCAGTCAGTTCGTATAACATGTATTTTTGCCATGATCAAAATCATGCCATAAAACATCCCTGGTATACTGAGGAACTTTTCCTCTTACAGTTTTCTGTTTTTGCTCTCCCCTTTATGCAAAGGAACAGATATTCTCCTTAACCATGCCATCACTTTCCCCTTTATGCAAATGAACAGTTATTCTTCTCAATCATACTATTGAATCCCCTTTATGCAAAGGAAAAATTATACTTCTCTACCATTGAAACCTTTCCCTCATACAGCTATGCCTTGCACTTACATATCAGCCATTCAGTCACAGTTTACCATCACACTGCTGCATCTCACTTGTAATCCCATCAGATCTTAGGGTCCTTCTATACTTCAGCCTATTTTTTGGTTTTCTTAAGTTCTCAGCAGTCATCCTCACCAAGATTCTCAAACACGTTAACCCTTTCTAGTCTTGCTTCTTTCAGCTATGCATCTATATTACCTTTCTCATTCAAGACTTCTTCAAATACTCCACTGTTTTTAAGATTGCATTAATTTCTGACAGAGCATCTTTAATTCTTAGATCCATTTGGTAATTAAGATTCATTTCTATATTTAAATCCACATAGAATGACTACAAGGGATGATATTCAACAGTATTTTAACTTCTTACTTTCTTTCTCTCACTTTCTTCTTGACTACCTTATCCTTCTCAAATCCTCTCTTCTCCATTGCCATTAACTACTTCCTCCCTATCTATTCTCCCTATTCCTGTTTCTTATATATATACAAATTCTTCTGTCATGCAGTGGCAATTCAAGTTAAGCTATGCACAGAGGAATTAATTGTAAGCTCTGCACTTTGCTGCTGAACCCAGGTTTACTTGGCAAGTTTGATAGCCAATCACAGAATATGCTGAGTACCAGATGCTCGTGTGTCATTGGCATCACTTGACTCATCCGGCTTGGGTCACCACTAGTCCTACTATTGTAACCACGTTCCATTATACTATTGTAATTACATTTCATTCTGCAATTATCAAAAGTTATCAAACCTAGACAATAAACAAGATTGGTCTGAGCATCCTGTTTCTGAGTTAATCTCTACACTGGGGACTCCTTGGAGCAACCAGGTAGACTGCTCTACCTAACAATATCCAGCCACTAATGGATTAAGTACGGCACCTAACTTCTGCCTAGCTATCTTGGGTACCTTCCTTTTGGTAGATGAAGCTTAGTACTCATACTCAACACCTGGTGACTAGCAGACTAAATATGGCCATGCCTACTGAAACAAAGCAAATAATGGCCTAAATAAGGAACTTAAGCTCTGGCTGTCTCTCTCTTTCTCTTGAGAGTGTTAAAATGATTATTGTCATTGCAATGCAGATATAAAATTCGGTTCTGGTACCCAACTGTGGCAACTGATAAACTAAATAATGCCAAATCTACTGCTTATAAACAGTCACGTGAAGGTTAATGCTTACACGAAATAACATCCACGAAGTCTCAAACATGAACAATAATCCATCTACCCCCCCCTTCTTGATGATTGAGCCATTTGTCTGGTTTTTAAGAGTGGAGGCACAGTTCCACCTCTGGAACATTTTGATTTATACAAATTTGCATTTGATTCAATGCAGTAAAATTGGAAATAGTTCACTTCATCTCTGCAAGGACTGATAGAGTCAGCTCATATTGTTAGTAATATTATTTTGCACAGAAAGAAATATAAGCATTTACTTGCTCTAGCGTGTGCAAGCAACCATTGTTACATAAATTTCCTCCTGCTTGTGCTTTTCTTTCATTGCAACTTTTCTTGTTTTGAGTGGCTAGGTTGTTTCCTTTTTGGTAAGTCCCACCCTTCCTAGAACTTTTATACTTCAGTCTTAGGGGAGAAGGCAAGTTCGTTGCTCATCTCCACTACCTTTGCACCTTAAAGTTATAAAATTGAAGTATGTAATCTCTCTCTCACACACACACATATATATATATATATATATATATATATATATATATATATATATATATATATATATATATATATATATATATATATCACTCTCACTCCGGTGGCTCTCGGGCCTCTTGGTGGCCCATTGGCCGCTTCCACTAGACCTCTCCACGCTCCCCTGTTGAGTGCTGCATCTCTCCATTTATTCTCGGGATCCTCCTCTCCCAGTTCTCTTAGATCTCTGAACACATTATCTTTCCATCTCATCCCCAGTCTCCCCACCGGTCTTCTCCCTTCTGATCCTTTCATAACCACTTTAGGTATTCTGCCGTCTTCCTTTCTAACCACATGTCCAGCCGAACATATCCTCTGTGATCTTACAGAGCCAGTTATTAGCAGTTGTCTGGCTAAATCTCTCATTTCACTGTTGTGCCTTCTTCAAACACCTTTATCTGTATCACAAATGGGACCTGTTATTCTATGCAAAATTTTATTTTCAAAAACCAGCAGTCTCTGTTCTTGACGTTTAGTCAGTGTCTATGTCTGACAACCATATAGCACTACTGGCTTGATAATGGTGTTATAAACTCTTAATTTGGTTGACCTTGTGATGTTTCTCCTCTTTGAAAGATGTTGTAGACTGAAAAAGCATCTGTTCCCTGCTGTAATTCTAGCCAGAGCATCTCTCTCCATCTCATTTCTGGATGTTAACATAGTTCCTAAATGTTTAAATTCCCTCACATTCTCAATATCTCCCATATTTTGTTATACACGTTGTTGTTGGTTGTCCCTTGACAATCTCATCATTTTGGTGTTACTTCCACTGATCTCTAGCCCCACTCTGGCAGCAGTTTTTTTGAATGATATATACAAACGTTCTATATTTTGTATATCTGTACCTAAGAAATTAACATCATTTTCAAATGCAAGGACTTTGGCATTCGTATGTCCCAAGATGACCTCACGTTCAACTTCCTTGATACTCCGCATTGTTTTCTCTAAAATTAGATTAAACAACATTGGAGATAGAAGGCATCCCTGTCTCAAACCTGTTTTAATTTTAAAACAATTTTTCTTTTTCCTCCTGTCCTGGACACAACTCTTAATATTCCTGTAGCATACTTTTACCAAGTTTATATTCTTTTCTGGTATACCAAATTCCTTCATAACATTCCAGATTGATGGTCTATGGATACTATTATACGCTTGTGTAAAGTCTTCAAAATCCTGCCACGTATCTCTGTTATACCCCCAGTGTTTTTCCATTATCTGTCTAATAGTAAAAATCTGGTCAATTGTTGGTCTTTCTTTTCTGAATCCACATTGATATTCGCCCAGTGCTGTCTCTATGTAAGCTTTTAATTTATCTTTTTTAATTTTGGCTAGTACTTTATAGCAGGTTGGCAGAAGTGTAATCCCTCTATAATTAGCACAGTCTGTCTTATGTCTCTTTTTATGTGCCGGGATAACGTTGCCCGTTTCTCATGCTGCTGGCTTCTCTTCTGTTCTCCTGATCATTATTAGAAGCTCAAAGATCTTTGAGTGTAACATCTTGCTGCCATTCTTTAGGAGCTCTCCTGGTATGTTATCTAAACCAGGTGTCTTATTATTCTTTAGGCTGTTGATTGTGTTCTTCACATCTATCAGCACTGGTTCCTCCACTCCCAAATCTGGCGGCTGCATATGTCTCCCTTCAATAGGATTTACTGGGTCATCTCTATTTAACAGTGCACAGAAATAGATCTTCCATATCTCCAGTACTTTGTCCTCCTGTACTTTAATACTTCCTTTGGCATCTTTCATTATTCTGCTTCTTGCTTGGTATCCATTCTTTATTTTCCTGATACCCCTATAGCCTATATCCTTCCCTTATCCTACCATTTCTCATGTTTCTCCCCATGTCATCCAGTTCCTTATTTAATGCATCTCTCTTCTTTCTTCGGTTTATTCTTGTAGCTGCCATTCTTTTCTCCCTGAAGTTTTCTTCTAATGCCTGATTATTCCTGTTCTGCAAGAATTCTATTCTTGTTTGTTGCCTTTCATCTTCCATTCTTCTGCAGTCATCATCAAACCAATGTTCGTTACATGTGCTCTCCAAGTACCAATGGTTTCCTCAGCTGCTTCTTTAACAATTTGTTCTATGTCTCTCTGTTTCTAATTTCTATTTGGTTTTCCATCCTACTTGTCTCATCTTTGAGCTTATCAGTGTCAAATTTTTCTCTTCTTTCATTCCTACTGTTCCTTTTCATATTCAGCGTGATCTTGACTATGGCAATCTCCAAGTTATGGTCTGAATCACAGTCAGCTCCTCTGAAACTACGTACATCCATCAATGAACCTCTGAATTTGTGTTGTATGTGATCAGTTTGGTTTCATGTAGTTCCATCAGGTGAATTCCATGTGTGCTAGTGAGTTTCTGTATGAGGAAATATTGTACCACCTACAACCATCCCATTGGAGTTGGCAAATGAAGTAAGCCTTATTCCATTCTCACTACTAACCTCGTGGGCACTACGTCTTCCAATTGCTGGGCCCAATACATATATATACTGCATGTCCAATCTTGGCATTAAAGTCACCCAATACTACTGTTACATCATGCTTTGGTGTTTGTTCTACAACCTCCTGGAGATTTTCGTTAAAATCAGCTTTCTCATCATCATCATCACTCTTCTGTAGGGGAGTATGCTACTATTACTGACAGTTTAAACCATTTACTCTGTACTCTGATTTTTGCTAATCTTTAACTTACTGACGTAAAGCTTTCAACCACTCTATACACTTTATGTGTCAGAAAAATTCCCACGCCACCCCTGTGGATACCATCATCTCTGCCACTAT
>NC_089743.1:19738697-19758697 GCF_040412425.1 Macrobrachium rosenbergii | reverse complement strand
TTAACACTGCTCTCAGACGGGCAAGGGAGGTTGTTGACAAGAGTTATATTCCTGTGGCCCAGGCCTGCTTTTTGGAGGGTGGTTGCACCCCCCCCCCACAGAAAGCAACAGCTATGCTATTCTGGTAGATGTGTCCCATGGTAATTTATTTAGGGTGCATGTAGGCTTCTAAGGCGGCAGCAAGTTATGGCAAAGTTAGGACTTTTGTACCTCTTTCGAAAAACAAGATTTTGTGCTTGAGAAAAAATGATATAATGTACCTTTGTTGTTCAGAGACTATTAATAGTAAAACTAAGCAAATAAATCGGGATGAAATCTTTTTATTTAAAAAATTGTTTGTCATGTTGAAAAAAGGTGTTATCAAGATTTCACTATAGTGTTGTACCCATGTACAAATGGGGAGTTGAAGGTGTTGAGAACGCAGTTCTTTAACCTAATGGATGATCACGTTACCACATATTCAAATGACTGACTCATACATACAGATATAAAATTATACTCGTATGAGAATATCATTTATGATTACCCTTTGTATTTTACTTTTAGCAAGTACCCTATTCACATGTCGACCTCATCAGGCGAACAAATTTGAAGATTTGCAAAGGTATGCAAAAATATAGTCTAGTATGCAGATCGTGGCATGTATTGACAAATACACACATTATTATTCATTAATAACAAAACTTATATATACAGTACATTATACAAAATTTGAGTATATCTTACCACATACATTCCAAAATATTAGCTAAATACAAGTTTACGAGTATGTATGACATATGCACTCTTTAGCTCATTTAACGTAATGTTATATTCTGTTATCCTGATTGACCATATAGTTTCGGAAATTTGCATTTTCAAATTACGAGCCGATGCAGATACATACCAAGTGACATTGTTACTACATCATTCATCATTTTTAAATACCTTGGTATTTTACTCTGAGCAAATATCCCTTCCTATATCTCAGCATCATCAGGCAAACAGTAGAAAGGTTTGCAGAGTCACAGCAGAAAACACTGTCTTTGATTTGCTGTTTGTACTAACAAATGTATGTGTTACTCACCGACAGTAAAAATGTAATATATTAAATAAGCCAAAATTTAAATAAATGTACAAATGAAATAAAAAGAGGCATTTTACTGCCCATATATGACAATGTTAGCAAAATACAAATCAGAACAAATAGAATTCTCAAAAATTAAAACATACTGGAAGATCACTGACCATATAGTTAATGTATCGTCAGATAACTGGTTGATCAAATTTATATTGTTATGACTCATGATTTGTGGTTATCTGTAGATTTTCACCCTGAGTGAGTGCCACTTCTGACATATCAACGTTATCAGTCAAATAGATATCAAGGTTTACAGTCAGGTTACAAAATAGTTCTAAGCATTCAAATTTAATTAATGTTTAATCTGCGGTCTGTGTTGACATATGCATATATCATTGCTTGATAACCAAAGCTTAGCATATTCACCAAAGCAGAACTCAGATGTACTTTATGCCTACATCCAACATTTAGGAAGATACAGGCAAACAGGCTCCATAGGTCCCCATGAGGCATAATATGACAATATCTGTGTGCCTGGCTTTCTCTAACACATTCGACATCCACAGAAGATATATTAATTTTCTCTAATAGTTCTAAAATAATAAGATGTACAGCTTATTACTCACAAAACAACCATAGGTAAAGCTTTGCTAACATCATAACCTTTTCATATATTCACATGTCCGAGTCTGAGTCATCTGTGATATCAGATTCATCTGGGTCTGCATTGGCGACTTATGAGGATTCAGGCAGTTCTCACCTCCTGTACACACACACACAAACCTCTGTACATGCCATGCTTTGCTTGGAACAACTCCAGTTATGCTGACATTTTGCTTTTTTGCATCCACATGATATAAGTTCTAGGAGCAGGTGATATTTAGGAGTGCGCTGCCCATCTTTGTCATGATGCCAGCCATTGTCAATTGGGGAAGGAATATTGGGTTGGGCTTCTAGAGCATGCTTCCAGATTAGGGTCTGATAATTTGCGCGTTTGGTGTGTTGCAAAAGACAATCAAAAGTTGGCGGAAGAGATTTGTTCCTGGCCTGTTCAAGACAGAAGAGCTTATATCTCACACCAAATGTGGTTTTGTAAATATGTTATGTTCAGTATGGAAGAAAGGTCTCTCTCCACACAGTGTAAAGAAGGGTTTTGAAAGTACAGAAATATATCCCTTCATCAGCGAAAAGTTTAAGAAAGTGTTTCAATTCCTGGAAAATTAAAACTTATGAAAAATTGATAGCAATGGGATCGGCAA
Source organism: Macrobrachium rosenbergii (assembly GCF_040412425.1). Lineage (NCBI taxonomy): Eukaryota > Metazoa > Arthropoda > Malacostraca > Decapoda > Palaemonidae > Macrobrachium > Macrobrachium rosenbergii. The sequence goes on along the minus strand of NC_089743.1, from coordinate 19,756,378 downwards.
GGGGTGAGAGTGGAGAGCCACTTTTGGGTAAGTTGGACAAGGATCTGAGGACTTCACTCCGAGCTTCATTTGGTACAGACACTGATATGGAAGGACTTTCAACTGATATTTCTGCACGATTTACAGAACCCTCGAAACAGTCATAAGTAGTCCTATTTCTCAGTCAGCTACCACTACTACAACTCCTGCTGAAAGATCATTAACACCTCTGGTGGAAGCATCAGCATCAACCAGCAAAAAAATTCTGCGAAACAACCAAACATGTAACCTTCGCAAGAAAGATCCTCTTCTCTCATAACATTCTGACTTAGAATTACACAGCATTTTACATTCCTTGCCAAATGATGTTCTTGTCAAGGAAATCCAACATGGAGCCCTTGATAAAATGCGATATTGTGTACTTTTACAGCCAGCCAATGAGGAAGCAACAGTAAGGGCTGTTATGCACACAAGTCGGAAGCCACCAAATTCATCAGCACCCACACGTCGTCCCATAAACTCGAAGGCAAAGATCATAACCGGAGAGGAAATCAGCAGGCAGTTACAAAATAAAAGAAAATCTAATTATAAGAGAAAATGTAAAGTTTCCTCCGATTCTGACTCTGTGGATGACGTCCCACAACCAGTGATGGAACTAGATGACACAAGCGATATGGATACTACTGACTATGAACCAAATAACAATGATGAGAATGATCCTGAAGATGTTTTCTGCCTGCCAGTGTCAGATGATTGAGCTGCAGGAAAATTCTATGCGGTCTTTTATTCTACTCCTACCAAGTCTTATAACTGGGGTAGGATTACAAAGACTTTTGAAAATGAAGGAGTAGTATCAGTCGAAGTGGACTTTTTAAGGATAAAAAACATTTCTTCTGACCCAGAAAAACTCACATGGGAAAAAACTGTACATAAAAATATTCAGATTGTTTCCTCTTGAGTTCATATTTTTCCGACCTGCCACGGCAGATATTTTGAAAAATGGGTTGCTCAAATTTCCCGATAAGCAAGCATCCACTGCTTGTAGGGAATATTGTTTAATCCATTGTAATGAACGTTGAGGTGTATTAATATGTTGTAAAGTAGACATTTTTTTCTTTACCTGTGAACTACTAGTAGTCTTGAAGCCATTAGCCATGGCAGTGAGCTTTGAAAAGTGATCTTAATAATATGTAAGATGTAAAGAGTTTGTTTGTTCTTGCTTGTTTGCTAATTAATTTTAAAAGAACATATAGTTCTGAGATAGCAAATGCTTCTTTATTTTATCTACAGCCACAGAAATACTCCTAAATGGTGTTTATTGGAAAAAATTAAGTTGTTATATCTCACCCAACCTTCTCACAGGTAAGAAAAACACCCCCCCCCCCAAATCATGTAAATTTTATTTCTTAACGAAATTGAATGATAGTCTGTGATTAAACTTGTATACACCAGGCTCACGTATTCCACCAATAATTTTTTTCAATAAAAAATTTAATGAGTAGACATTTTTTTTGCAATTTTGCCTTTTTTCCCCCCAGCTAACTATATTTCACATTACCAAAATGGTGAGATTGTTTCCCGTTTCTTGCTCTAAGCGAACCAGGAATTTTACACTTGTAATCTGGCAGACACGCCCACTTAATAATTTCTGGGCTTTGGAAAAAAGAGTGGCAAGTGAGTGACTGCTATGCCGATTGGTATAATATCCTCTCTCCATCCCTCTCTCCCTTCCCTCCCATATTTTATGACTACTCCGACATCGCTCAAACCGTCTTACTCTTCTGAGAACATTGCTAATGGCGAATGGTTATTTTAAAAATTCACCGACAAACGGAGCCTTAAAATGCATATTTTTATAGAACCTTTTCTGTTCAGAATTTGCTCTTTCATTTCTCGAAATATTTGCATAAACTCGTGTTACACCCTGTATATATATACATACATACATACATACATACATACATACATACATACATATATATGTGTATATATATATATATATATATATATGTATATATATATTATATATATGTATATACATATATATATATACATATATACATATGTATATGTATATATACGTATATATACATTATGTGTGTGTGTGTGTGTGTGTGTGTGTGTGTTGTTTCCTCCTCCAGCAGATCTGTGCTGTAGTGTTGTAGATTGTAGAATTGGTGTTCAGTATGGAAGGGAAGGATTTGTTGGTTTTTTTTTTTTTGCCTCACCCAGTCATGTGGGCGATTTGTTTGTTTGTCTGTTTGTTTTTTTTGCCTCACCCAGTCATGTGGCCGACCTCCTTTGTGTGACTTAGCATGTGATCCCCATGTGTTTTGTCCATTGCGCCCTTCTGCGTGTGTTCCTATGGCTACAATGGCGGACACAAAATTTGAATTCTGCCATAGCACTGGCAGTGGACTCGCATTCTGTGTGTTTTTTGTGTTGTTGACGAGAATTCACAAGAGATGAATATGAATATGAGTGGTTCATCTATGAGAACAGACGACGTAAGAGGGGAACTTCCTTTAGGGAACTGACTCCTAGCTCTTATTCATGCCATCCAGTGTCCCCTTCTTTGCCACCTGTGCCGGAGAGATGCAGACGGTATGACGACGTAGGGAGGCTAGACATCCATCGGGAAGGTTGGAGAATCCAATATGGCAACCCACATGAGTTTTAATGAGAGTCGCAGAAGAGAGAGAGAGAGAGAGAGAGAGAGAGAGAGAGAGAGAGAGAGAGAGAGAGAGAGAGAGAGAGACTCTTTGACACCAGAGAGTTAGAGAGAGAGATAGAGAGAGAGATTCTTCATGCTGGAAGGAGAGGCAAGGAAGATAATTTGGTCTTGATCTTGGTCTTGATACCACCCAGAGGTGGGGGTTAAACCCCCCACCTCTCTCCTCTCTATCCTTCGGTGGGTTGCTCCTCTTCAGTGGACAATAACATTTTACAGGAGCATCATCAATAGGGGGGTCCCTCGTTCCTCCAGGAGGAGATAACAGGCAAGACCAGTGGGAACGGGGAACACTGCGAAGTAAAACCGATCGTTGTGGAGCGAGCATACATTGGAACTGAATTGGGGAGTTGCAGGAGTAGGAGCCCTCCCTTCTAGAGAAGAGACCCTGGGACCAGAGGAGCAGCAAGTGGAGGGAGATCCATGAGTATTCCTTTTCCCTATTTACTTTGTTTATGCATTAATTTTTTGCCCTTTTTCGTGACTGGATTCATAAGTGTCTAGTGGACTAGCATTTTATGAGTAGTTTTTAAGGAAATTCGACAAGAATTTTCCTTGAGGGGCACAAATGCATTTGTGTAGACACAAGTACTAAATGAGTAGATTTTAGTGAGATTCGATGAGAATTTTCTTTGACTAAATGCTTTGTGTAGACACTAGCACTCAATGAGTAGTTTTTAAGGGAATTTGATGAGAATTTTCGTTGACATGTATAAATACTTTGTGTAGACACCAGCAATTGAGCAATTTTATAAGGAAATTCGACTAGATTTTTCCATAACATGTGAATACTTTTATGTTGGGGACATGTATAGATAGCCTTGTGTAAGGGGTGTCACCCCCTGTCAGATAATGAATACATTGAGGGAATCGGGCTATCTTTTTCTTAGACAGGTATAAATAATGTTTGTGCATCTACGGCTGGAAGGTCCTCAGCAAATACAAGTCTTGCCAATACTTATTTACTCCATTCATCGTCCCTACTGGTGCATACATTCATAATGGTAGCATGCAATGCATGACTCGCATGAGTTTGAACTGGGGAAAACATCACGCCCTCTCTTTCTACCATCGAATTTGGCTTTCTGCAAACAAAACAGGCAATGCTTATTGAATTGAAATTTTCCCATTTGTGATCGAAGCACAGGTTCATTACTGGTATTAGCAGCTGGTTTTGCCCTTTTAAATGCTTCAGTGCTGTTTGGATTACACCATTTTTTCTTACATTTCGAATGAACAGACTGTCCTTCCTGAGTTTGTATATCACTTCCTCTTGATCCACTTGCTTTGTTATTTCCTCACTTCCTTTGCTCATCAGAAAAGTTCTTGTCACAAAGGACACATTCCACATCTACATTCTCTTCCATGATAATTACATCAGCTCACAATAATCAACACCTGAAAAAAAAAGTTAAGAATAGTAACAAATAAAAAGAAACTGCATGGTTTATGATGAAGAAAAAGACCTCAACAAACATATCAAATGCCTCTCTCAAGCTTATTACTGGTAAAAATGTTTTTGAATGCCCTGGATAAAAAAACTTGTTAGTTGATATATATTTGAAGTTTATCGGAGCAACATATGCATTTTATAGATTTCGAGATTAAATCCAAGATGGCGGCCAATGTGGCGGCTTTCCCATACTTAGATTTTTCTAGACTTTTGATATGTTGTTGGGGATATTATTCCAAGTCTAAAAACCTTACTTTATTTCTTTTACAAGTAGTTTGATGTTTTCAACTAAAATGACTAGACTATTTGGCAAAGTCATATACTTATTACAATTTTACAGTCATTTATGGCTTCAAAACTAGTTTACAAATGAATGGCGAAATGCAATAATAATTCCTATGTCTAAACATGGGAACGATTCTAGTAATGTAAATATTTAGAGACCAATTTCCTTAACAAGTTGTTTATGCAAGTTGTTGAAGAAAATGATAAATGCACGACTAACGTGACACATTCGAGAAAGTAAAATTCTGAGTTTCACCCAATTTGTTTCACAACATAATAGATCCACATTAGATTTTCTGTCCAGTTTGGAAGACCACATACGTAGGGAGTTTGAAGGAAAAATGACTGTGCCTGCCTTACCTGACATTCAAAAGTATACGACACTACATGGAGGTATGCAATATTAAAAACATTCCATAGAAATAACATGTGGCCATATACCATATTGTATCAAAAACTTTATGACAGATCGCACTTTTCAGGTAAGAATTGACGATGTTTTGTCACAAATATTTCCGCTTGAAAATGGAATTATACAAGGAAACGTCGATTAGTGGCAGACTGTTTCCATTGGCAATTAATGATATTAGTAACAATCTTTTTATTGGGAATAAAAGTAACCTTTATATGGATGATTTTACTATATATTATGCAGCATCACGCATAAGGCAAACGGAACGAATTATTAGTAAAACCATAATAAAAATAGACGATAGGGTCTCATCCGTAGGCTTTAAATTTTCCATCGAAAAAACTCAAGCAGTCATTTTTATAAGCATAAAAATGGGAAAAAAAGGTGAAGAAATAGATTTGAAGATCAAAAACCATAATATACCAACCAACCAAACAGAAAAATGATTAGGTTTAATACTTGATGCACACTTGAACTGGAAAACCCATATAGCATATATACAATCAAAATGTAAAAAAAACGTTAAATCCAGTTAAAGACTTTCTCATGCGAATTGGGGAGCTGATGGACATACTCATACATTACTGTATAAAGCAAGTGTTGTCAATCATTGATTATGGAAGTGAAATATATGGTTAAGTATCAGACGCAACACTGAAAACATTAGATCCAGTTCACATTGAAGGCCTAAGACAATACACAGGGGCATTTAGATCCTCACCAGTGTCCTCTGTACAAGTTGATTGTGACGAACTATTACTGTTTCTCCATAGAGAATTAACTACGATGAAAAGTGCATTAAGAATCAAGACAAGCGATTCACCTACAAAAAAACGATTTGATCCAAGAGATGTATTTATAAACATTCACCATCTTTCCCAATTAGAGCTAATAGATTGTTTGAGAAACTGAAAATAAATATACAAGTACCTTTGACAGTAAAATTACCACCCCATTGGACTATGAATAAAGTAAAAACTTACACTTTATATATTTATCGAAAAATTGCTTAGGCCTATATACCCTGGAAACAAATTCTTGGGATGTATGCTAGTAACCCCGTATTGTACCAGCCCCCCCCTATTTTTTTTTGCCATGCCCCTAGGGTAGGTTAGGTTAGGTTGCATTGGGTTAGGTTAGGTTAGATTAAGACCCCATGAGCAATTTGGGTGTGGGAAACGTAATGTGATTATTTTCAAAAATTCTAGGGTTAGTTTTTAAGATATGGCGTCCCACTTTCTTCAGGAAAGGTCTTGGTACTCGGTTACATCTCGGGAAAATGCACCCCGGAACACCATAGACAACTTACAATAGATCATATAAGACGAAGCGGTTCATATTACGCAATATACACAGATGGATCTAAATCACAATATAGAATAGGATATGAAGCAATATCCCAAAACAAAACATATCAGTTCTCCTACCTGACACTGCCTCACTTCTCACGGGAGAGTTGTGCGCATACACAAGTAATTCTGACACATCTTCGAGTAAGTCATACTCGTCTGACACATGGACACCCAATGAATAATCCACATGGCCCTGCGCCTGAATGCTTGGAGTGCAAAGTAATAATAACCGTTAAACATGTATTATGTGAATGCCTAAAATATAACAAAAATTACCAAGTTTTGGAAAGAAGTCAGTCACAGAAATGATGTCAGAATCTTCAACGTTTTCAATTAGACCAATTTTAATTTTTATGAAGAATTGCAATTTAATCAATCAAATATAAAAATTAGAAATAAATCATGAAGATATGGAAACCTTTCGGATTTTTTTGTGAACTTTGAAAAAGATACAAATTTTTAAAATGTTATCGAATTTATCCTGATTTTCATCATTGTTAACCTTTTTTTTAGTGTGTGTATGTAAACGTGTAAATGTATTTATTGTGTGCGTGCATACCATTGTAAAAGAGGCTATACATATATATATATATATATATATATATATATATATATATATATATATATATATATATATATATATATATTATTTTCATTCATCAAAGGACTGAATGACCTCATCGGTCCCAGTGCCAATATTCCATTCCATTCCAATTCTGCGGGACACCCCTGTGAGAGCTGATAAGCAGCTTAGTGGTCTGTCAAAATTACTTTAATGATAATAATAATGATAATTACCACGTCATTTCTTGAATTATATGTAGTTGTTTTACAGTATTAGTTCCTTAACATAAATAAGGGTATTTTATGGATTTTTTTTAACAAAGTAGTCACATGCATAAATCAGTGCTTCCTCTTCTATTATTATGCTGGTTATTTTTTTTTCCATGGGTTATTTTTTTTCCATGATGCCTTAAGTGATAATTCATTCTCACTGTTTCAAAATCTAAATCTTTAAACAATAAGCATTTTAATCCTGGACAGGAAAACTCCCAAGCGGCTCCCTAGTCAGGAAGACTGGCGCAAAAGTGTACCACAAGTTTAACAATTTATTAAAAATCACACAATATGTTTATTGTATATATTTATTTTTTTAGAAAGTAGTTTAATTATTACCAAGTATAATGAAAAGGGTTAAAGGAAATACTAATAAAAAAGATATAATTTATTTACAAAAGTAGAAAACTTAAAAAAAAAGTTTCCTTAGAAAATGTAGACAAAATACTTTGATCTCAGAAACAGCATGGGTTCTTCACAGAAGAAAGAGCACTAGTTGAGCACACTTCTGGTGAAAGCATAGCCTTCTACGGCGATAATCACGGAACCTGTATTATGTATAAAATAGGGTACATTTTTTTAAGTGAAAAAAAAGTAATTTTTACAATTTTTCGGGAACGATAAATTTGTACAGATTACCTTGAATATTGTCATGGATAATGTTACATTATCACAAAAAATCCCAACAAGAAAAAAACCATAGAAATGCCATAAATTCTAAAATAATACTGAAGTGCCCAATGTGTCGGCACCACGATTGCAAGAAAATAATAATTGTTCATATATTATGCATGGAACGTTCACAAATTTAATCCTAATTATAGCTTAAACATTTAAGATTAAAATAGGAATGGGTTTTGTTGTTCATACCTCGTTGTTAGCACAGCTATGACAGGTTAGAACTTGGTGACGTAGGCACACTGGCTTGCCTCAGCTATGGCACAGGAATCGACTTTTCGTGGTTGATGCTCTGGAACACTTACTGCCTTTGACATTTTTTCAATCTTGAACACCTCCACTAGTTGGTTGCTTGGTTCTTCAAACAAGCCAAAAGTTTCAGAAGCGAGTAGCCTGAGACCATGTCGTAGGGTTGTGGACTCACTGAGTCTTGGGACTGCAACCCCCATGATCCCAACCCCTTGACGAGGTTGGGGGCACTTACAGGATCCACTACAGGGAGAGTAAGCTCTTTTATGCCTGCTCTCTTTGCTGTGGATTCAACCAAACATTGGGACCTGTAACTCTTTCACTCCTCCTCCTCTTATAATTTTCCCTTCCTTCTTCCTCCTTCATAGACGACTTTGGCATGGCATTGGATTATGGAATTCACTGCTCTTTTAACTTGATGGAGGGTGGAGTTGGACGGCATGCCGCTCCACCCGTAAAACTGGAGTACCCGACGTGGTCGAGCGAGGGGAAATTTTTATGCCAAGCCATGCCCTTAGTGCTGGGTCCTGTCTCGATGGACTGTCGACCCCTAAGACATTGTGGGTATGGTGTATATCCAGGTGAGGATCCCAGAGCAGTTACCACTGTAGGTAAAAGTATTGCTCCTCCCTCAGTTGGGCCTCCCTGGTGAGAGGGACCTCATCCTGGACGAAATTTATAATCTTAGTTTTATGGCGAACTCGTCAAACCTCCCTACGACTTCTGGCACAGATATGGACTTCTGTAGGGAAAACTCACATCACAAAAGTCTGAGTGGTATCAAAACATTAATACCATTTACTAGACATAAAAAACCTAAGCGCCGTCATGGCGCAACCTTGACTCACTTCGACTCTCTTTTTGGAAATGGAAGCTGGTCAAGGTTTCTAACCATGGAAACTGAGCGAAATATTTCAGCATTAAAATTAGAAAATTATTTATTAAATAAACATCCAACAACAGAAGTGTCGTTCAGACAAATAAAGAAGACTTGGCTTATAGAAGCCACAACCAAAAGTCAGTTCGAAGACTAATTGTCTATGAAAAATATAGAAAATATTAATATAAAAGTGGAAAAACACGATGCTATGAACAGCATTCAGGGTACCATTGTACTTCCTGAAAATAACAATGAATCTGTCGATAAGAAAATGCTATTAGACTCTCAAAAAAAGATAGCCCAAGGTCCAGGATTGTGAGGTATGTGTTGTTCCAAGTAAAAAAACCAATAAACAGCTATTAAAAATAGCAAAATCAAATTTGAAGGCGAAGATCTGCCTCAAAAAATAAAAATTTTAGGCCAAAACAGAGAGTTAAGACCTTATGTCCGAAAGCCACTGCAGTGTCAAAATGCAGTAAGTATGGGCACACAAAGAAAATTTGTCGTAATGAACTGGTATGCGCTTATTGTGGATCTACAGAACATACCACACAATGGAAGTGCAGAATCATCATGCAAGATCCAAAGAATGCATGTATTACATATACAATACGCAATTGAAAATGTTACAATAAAAGAGGCTAAATTGGAACCGAAAGTGAGAGAAATTGAAGATCCTGCTAAGAAACTTACATATTCTTCAATAACAAGAACAAGTAATGAAACAAAAACAAATACAGATAGAAATAACAAAACGCAGCAAAATAAATCTCCAGAAGAAATTAATAATATACAGAAAAAACTAAAACAGTAAAGAATCAAGAAACAGGTGCAAATGACATGGATAATATTCTATCAAATTCATTTGAAGTATTAATGCAAATAGGAGCACAAGAAGATACAACCATAGAGGTAGAAGAAGAAAGATGTGATGGACCGCAAATTAAAGGTAAAAAGGGACCTTTGCAGAGAACACCACCCAAAACGAAAAACCAACTATTATTAGAGAAACAGCTGTTAAACCAAAGACAAAGGATATGAAGAAAGAACACACACACACACATAAAACAAGCTAAGAATACACTTTTGTCTCCTGAAATAATGGTAAAACCTATGGATGCAGATGTCCAAAACACTGAAGAAGTGGAAGGGAACCATTCCATAGATAAGAATGATTGTGTCAAGGGAGAAGAGATTACTCCATCACCAATAATTGGTACAAGAAGAGCAAATGAAACAAGAAATGTACAGGAAAACGCATGTGGATGTAATGGCTGTTTAGTTGAAATATGCAGTAATAACAAAAACATAAAAAAAGATGGTTTAACAAACATTATAAGAAATTTTATAAAATATAGAAAAAAACTACTGATTTGAGGACACATGAAAAAGGTTGCATGTGTATTGAGCACGTAATATATTATAAAGAAAAACAAATGAATGTCGTGTGTAAATTATTACAAAAAATCCAGTTTGATAATGAAAAAAAAAGAAAACAAAACTCGACCGCTATAACAAAATATTTTCAATATCTATATTATACAGTGAAACGTAAATGGTCTACAGACCAGATTACACCTACGAGAAATAAAAAAGATAACTAAAAGAATGTGAACCAATGATACTATGTTTACAACATGTCAACAAAACTGTATCAACAATAGGTAAATACACCTTAGCGTCTATATCATGACAGGAGGAAGGAAATTCAGGTATCACCATACACGAGTATGTGCATAACAAAGTAGTTCATGACAAAGTACCTATAAACAATACTGACTTGCAATTATAAGGTATTAAAATCCGAATAAAAGATGATAATTATGTAATTTGTAATTTATACAACCAACCTAATAAAAATTACGACATTGATAAACTTAAAGAATTACTTAACAATGCCAAGCAACCTACATTAATAGTAGGTGATTTTAATGCTCACAACCCAATATGAGACTGTAACTGTACACACTCAAAAAGAGTAGGAAGTAAAATAGAAGAATTCATGGATTCAAATGACGTGTGCTGTATAAATGATGACGAAATCAGCACATATTTTTCAAAAACACATGGAAGGTTTCCCGCAGTAGACTTAACTCTATGTACAACAAGCATGGTAGACTGATTGGATTGGAATACAGTTGATGACTGGCATACCAGTGATCATTTCCCAATATTAATTTCACTGTTACAAAATAATCTCGCCAAGCATGTCCCTCAATATAACATTTATAAAGCAATACGAATTCCACACTAGGAATATCTCACCTTTTGAGTATATATATATAAGATAATAATGAAACAAGTAGTTTTCTTGTTGATTTCATTAAAAATGCTGCTGATAAAGGAATACCAAAATCAAAATCTCATCCAACAAAACATAGTCCCATGATGGTCTGAAAAACTAACAGAATTAATAAAATGAAAACGCCAAATTGGAGGGCGATTAGATAATTTGAATAGAAAGTTCAGTAAAATAAATAAAACATTACCAACCAAGAAAATATTTGAATTAAGAGATATATTTATTAACAATCATTTACTACCTTTCCCACTTAGATCAAGAAGATTGTTTGAGTCACTGAATTTAAATATACAGCTACCTTCAGTTGTAAAATTGCCTCCTCCTTGGATTATGAATAAAATGAAAATTTGAACACACTTAAAATATTTATACAAAAGTTACTCATATACCCCATAACACCATAGACTTGTTTTTTGGTTGTTCCTCAAATTGGTGTAGTATTCTAGACAACTATAAGTAGAACATATAATCCGACAAGGTCCACATTACTCAATATACATAGACGGATCTAAGTCACAGGTCAGAGTGGGATATGCTGCAGTGTCTCAAGACAAAACGTATCAGTTCTCTCTACCAGCCTCAGTATTTACAGCTGAGTTATGTGCAACAGCATTACCCACAAAAATAATTAAAGAAGCCTAATTTAATAATTTTGTGATTTATAGCGACTCCAGAAGCGCTATAGAAAGTTACAATCCAAAAATAGGATTGTACAACAAATTAAGTTTTCACTCCATAAATTGTATAATAATGGAAAAAACATCGAAATATGTTGGATCCCTGCCCATGTAGGGATTAAAGGAAATGAAGAGGCTGATAAAGCAGTTAAAGAAGTGGTGCACATGACAAGAGCTAATGTAAACATCCGTATTAGTGACTGTATAAGATATATAAAAACAATCATTGTAAGTAAATAGCAAATTATATGGAATGAAGAACCTGAAAATAATAAATTAAAACAGATAAAATCCAGTTGGAAAATGGAATTGATCATATCAGAGAGACACACACAAGTAATTCTGGCACATCTTCAAATAGGCCATATTCATTTGACACATGGACACTTAATGATCAGTCCACATGGCCCTCCTCCCGAATGCCCAGAGTGCAGTGTTGATAACAGTCAAGCATGTATTGTGTGAATGTCCAAAATCTAACCAGCAGTGATTATAAAATTTTGGAAGTAGATCAGTGAAGGAAATTTTGTCAGAATCTACATTTTCAGTAATTCCACTTTTAACGTTTGTGAGGAACTGTGATTTAATCATAAAATATAAAAATAAGTAAGTAATAAAAATACGAAACCCCTTAAGGTGCCTAATGAATTTTAAAACAACTAAATTTTAAATTATTTCTTAACTTATTCTCAATTTTAATATACCTTTTAGTGAGTATGTATGACAACATGAGTTTAAATGTATTTATTGTGTGAGTGTGTTCCAGTATGAGAGTGTATGCCTTTGTGCAGTTTTTAATTTCATTTTCATTCATTCATCACCATACCGAATGATCTATTTGGTCCCAGTGCTAGGCATCTAGTCTAGACCTGGCATTTCATCCAAACCCTTCGGGTCAGCCCTATGAGAGCTGACTATCAGCTCACTGGTCTGGTCAAACTGTTTTAATTATAATAATTGGGCTGCAAAGGGACGATATAGTTCCTCTGCCACAGCTGCACCAAAGTCTGTCCTACTTAGCATAGTAAGTGGATCCAACTGCACAAAGAACATACACAGTGGCCATCTCGTCTTATGGATGCAAGATGTGTTCGCACACAGCTGGTCGAAGATGTCCACCCCTCCCTTCTTCATGTCATAGAACATCCTCCCATCTATCTTCTTGTCCTCGATGGTGGTGGACTGTGATGAAGAGTCGACAAAATCAACACACCGTTGTTTTTACTTTTACAGTGGCAAAGCAACATCACTTTATCACAGTTATTGAATACAGCCACTGATTCTCCCTGCTCCAAGTTGCAAGACATCAGGCTTGTTGGGAAATAGGTTTTCTTCTCATGAATCATCGAAGCCTGACTTTCAGAGTGACAATGCCAGTGGAAGTAATGTAAACCATTTATCCATGATTACAGTATGATTACATGTAACATAAGGAGCCATGAGTTGTTTTCAGGAGCTCCCCTAACATGCGAGACTTTGGCACTGCTATGGTCCCCTTCCCCTGGTACAGGAGAACTTTGCACATGTAATGCGTATGAATATCGCAGGCCATTACCAATTTCATACCATGCCTAAAAAGATAAGAAAAAATTGAATTAGCTTTCAGTTACCAAAAGTAACACAAGGTATATTCTGGTTACAGATACGTATGATAAGTTACCGTTATGTATGATTATCATAAGGTAAAATAATATTCTAAAATATATTTGCCATTATATACAGTATATATATATATATATATATATATATATATATATATATATATATATATATATATATATATATATATATATATATACACTATATATATATATATATATATGAGCATCACTCTCTCTCACGTCATCTTATCTGGCAAATGAAGTAAATAATATGTAATTAATTAATTCAATTTTAGTAGGACCCACTGTAGGCAAAATTCACCTCTATAAGCCCTCTCTTACCACTGCCTTTTGGTGGGGAACCTTTAATCTCATCTCATGTTTGAGTGACTGCCAAGACTCCTTTAAATTCCAGGTGCTAATCCGGTAGGGATAAATCCTTGCCCGAATGGAACACGTGTTTGCCGCCATCTTGAATTTCGGCCATACTGCCAGTAGACCGACACCAGTGCCAGATATGAGGAACAAAGGCGTAATCCCTGCAAGGCTATCAAGGATCTCAGAAGGACCTGTTCGATCTTAGACTCTCCCCAGACTCTGTCGGCAGCTCATCCAAGACTCAGGTCCTGCCTCTAGCTCTATGACAGTCTGGGCATAGTAACTTTTTGTTGTGAAATTATTCACTTGCCCTCCCTATCACTAGCTTCCCCGAAAGACGAGGACATCATCTCCAACTAATTTTCTGCTTTCCATTTCTTAGTGCGAGATACCCACAGTGAGAGATGTATTGCTTTTTAGTGTTGTGCTGTTTAATTTGCCAAGCATTGAAGTGGAGTATAACGTAAATTGTTAACATTCAATCTATCGGAATCGAGTTCAGTCTAGGCATCTTCTGTGTAATTCCTTGATTCCTTAATTAAAGTGTTATCTTTGGTTGAGTAACCATAGGTGTTTCGATTACAGATTATGAGTAGTTGGCTGTGGACCTGTGTATCACCTTGTGTGTGTGTAGTGATCCCACTACATCATTCACAACGCCCTTCAATCAGGCTCCCATTGTGTTTCTTCAAGCAGTTCCCCATCATTTGCTCCTTCATCTTGTATTACGGGCCCTTGTTTGCCTGTCTCGAATTACACTACCATTTTTCTGACGTGTTTATTTTGCAAATATGATTAAGTCAACCCCCAGAGTTTACCTAGTCAATCCCCTTTTGAAGATGGGCTTTCAGCCGTATTTTGATGTACATGTTTTCATCTGACCTCATGGCCAGGGTCAAGATTTTTACATTATCCTAGTAAACTAGACCCTCAGTAGAAAACGTGTCAGTATATACATACATACATACAGTACACACACACACACATATATATATATATATATATATATATATATATATATATATATATATATATATATATATATATATAACAAAATAAACAATTGTTATAAAGATTTTGTTATTACTTACTTTCCTGGTATGTTGGGGATATAAACTTTGAAGATACTCTATCCCTGGAATGACAACAGCTATTCATCCACAGTCAGGTGAGGCCATTAGTAGAGTATGATGCAGTGTGCAATTACAGAGTCATCTGATGAAAACAAAGGTGTAAAACCTAGGAATCAGTCAGATTTCTTGATACCATGATTAATTTTGCAACACAGGAAAAAAAGAATATCAGAAAAAATTTTGTTCGGTATAATGTGGTAATAACCAGCACCAGTAAATCTGGCCATGTGGATTCAAAGGCACACCGTTTAGTTAACCACCGAAACTTTGACGCCAAAGAAAAGGAATTTGTTGCAACTTGCTCTGGCTGGCACTTCTGCTCTCCACCAAGGACCACAGTGAACTGAATGTTTGCATGTCTGTCTTTCCTCATACTTCCTCCTTGATATGTGCAAACACACAAAAAAGTGGTTTTGCGCATATGCCCAGTTCCATTTTTGGACCCAGTTTTCCTGTTCATGAATAAGAAGGTCTCTAAAGTCAGTTCAGCTTTATAGAGATTACTATCGTTTTCAGAGACATTTGTTAACAAGTCGTAATTAGTAATTTTTCATGTCCCTCTGTAATAACAGTTCCCAGCTTGTACTTGAAGTCTGCCAGGTTTTATATGGTTGTGGGGACCATCCATTTGCCCTATGCAAGACAACGTGTGCTCTAGACTGTTTTGATTTAATCTTGGTGTTAACAAGTAACTCAAACCAGTTAGTGAGTCGTCAACATATTGAGAAGACCAGTCGCTGACTTTGACGAAATTATTACTCTTTTCAGAAATGGTTATGGGAAATTTTCCTTTCGGATTGTTCATGCAGTGTATCACTTTCGACTGGTATTCATCCATTGCTCGATGCAAATTCCAAATCCATGGTTTAGTGATGTCACTATACTTATACCATGGATTCATTACATCAGACCAATCATTGATATGAAGTCTGATGTTGGTTTCCAGTTGCCAGACTTTAGCAACCCCTTTTCCACAATATATCTTACACGAACGACACAACGATTTTTAAAGTAACTGCATACTTGACATGTTGCCTAAGTTCCCCCATTGTCACAATGTATTTCATTGAATTTACATGCGGAATTGACTAACTCTGATAGTAAGCCTGAGTTAGGTCAGGGTGTGGTTTTGGCCTACCCGTAGGTGTAGGTGGGTCATCAATAATTCAATAGTTTTCACTTGACATATCCAGCTAATGTCGAACAGATCTCTCATATTTCCTTTCTGAGACCTTAAGCAAAAGAAACACAACGTTGACTATGTTTGCTCAGATTTTGTCTAGCGAGGGAAAGTGTATATGTTAGAGTTATACCAGAGATATCCTGAACAACGAAATTTTATGCATTTCTAAGATCTATTGAATAATCAGAGGATTTCATTGATTTATTTTTGATTAATTTTCCTGTGTTATGGCCTTCATGACACATTACATTGATTTTCTTGCGTTATGACCTTTATGGCTCATAACATTTGAACTTTAAATCACAATTTTCGTCCTGTTTTTTTTTAACGACTTTCAACGTTATGTGACACGCATATATTCGTGGATATTACCCCTCCCCCTAACAACTTTCTCTGTTTGCTCTTCAATCTTCTTATACAGTTGCATCCATTCATCTTTTCTTTATTAGCCTTTCATAAATATTCGGAGGTTTGCTATTTTAAGAGGATTTTTAATTTATCTTACTTAAAGGTGTAGTGTGGAGCTGTTATTTATCTCTCTCTCTCTCTCTCTCTCTCTCTCTCTCTCTCTCTCTCTCTCTCTCTCTCTCTCTCTAATATGAGCGAAGTGGGTCGCTTGAGTTATCAGAACTCTCGGCCTGAATACAAACTATTCAGAAGGCCAAGTGTGACATTATTAAATATTCATCCGGTGCCAGCATGGTAGCTTTTTTATATTAGCTACGTCAGAAAGTCAGTAAAACAAAACAAAACCAACTGTTAATAATTGGTTTTGTTTTGTAATTTATATATATATATATATATATATATATATATATATATATATATATATATATATATATATATATATATATATATATATATACACGTATACAGTATACATACATTCATACATACATACATACATACATACATATATATATATATATATATATATATATATATATATATATATATATATATATATATATATATATATATTAGTACTTTTTTAAACAAAAGCGTAATTCATACCTCCTGGATATGAACACACAGTAAGGGGTTGACGAACTCATTCCAAAGTAATTACCGAGACACAGAGTGATGACAACCTTTGGATCCCCACTCTTTGAAAGATGAAAACCTTCAAATATAGAATAGTATCATGGGATGATTCTTTTTCCTCAAATGGTGTAGTCTTGGAGTTCAGTTTTATTAACTCAGCATTGAGATCAGGTAGTTTAACTAAAAATTTTCTTCACATGTTTCCGTCAGAGATGTTAGGTAAGAAAAGCAGGTTGTTATGAATTCCATATTGCAAATAGATATTTATACCCTTATACAGAAAAATATATCCCTTTCAGTTATTCCCTGGGAACCTTTACGTTCACGAAAATATACCTTACACTACCTGGTCAGCCACTTAGTCTTGCATTCATAACCAAGATGCAGCATCTCACATGTAAATCCATGAATGCCTGTTTGTCAAGCTCTTTCATCCTCAGCAGTTTATTAGAGAAGCATTATAAAACTTAAAATAATCTTTTCCAATTTCGAATTATTCAAAACTAT
>NC_089743.1:19718697-19731197 GCF_040412425.1 Macrobrachium rosenbergii | reverse complement strand
TATGCATTGTGTTAACCCATTCCCTTTTTCAGTCACCTGTCTTTACACGTTAATTACAATTTATAAAGCATTATCACGCTACAATAATGTTCATAACTTTACTAAATATATCGTACTGATTTTTTTTTTATATTCCATATATTAATTTTGAGTAAAAATTTGTAATATAATAATTAGAATCAACCACAACAAGTACAAAATAAACCAAGAAAATTACTTCTTTTAAGAAGGTTTTTAGGTATTTTATCCGAATCATCTTGAAAAATTCCTTTAGGTATATTAAAAGAATGTTATTTTACGCATGTAAAGCATAAGCGGGTAGAGTTTGGCATATCTGATGCTATCAGATTATCATCTGTTCAAAGATCTATCTGTTGAAAGAAAGAATGTCATTTTAAGTTAGCATATAACTGGTATAATTATCAAACCTTAAACTTAATACAATTCCGCTTAACTGAGGGGCACTGAAAAGCAATGGAGTATGAGGCTCGCATGGCGCGCCTGCAACGCCGAACGTTGAGATGACTAGCTTCGATGCACGATAACTTATGAATCTCACATACAGCCAATTTTCTTTATAATCTCATAAAAACGTAAACAGAGACAGAATATTTTAACAAATATGAAGAAGAATTCAGATACATCTGATAGGAAATTGGGAATCATTTTTTTCACAAATGAATGGTTTCACGGGTGCCAATGGGCCTAGAGTAAGAGTAAATGGTGAATGGTAACGACTTTTGTGAACAGAGTCATCGGTGCTCTTAGGGGTCACACTTAATATCAGGATATAAACAGCTTTCATGAACTGAAATCGGCAAGAGTAACCACTTTTGTAGAATAAATGAAAAAACGCATTTTACTGTTGGTTTCCTTTGTGTTCATATATATATATATATATATATATATATATATATATATTATATATATATATATATATATATATATATATATATATATATATATATATATATATATATATATATATATATATATATATATATATATATATATACTACGACGATGAAATAAGCCCATTGCAAGGGTAGAAGAAAAGACTCATGAACACTTGACAGAGTTTAATCTAGCCGGCGGCGTTTCGCAATAATCCACTACATTACCCAGGCCACTAAAAGGCTAAAAGTCACAGTTCAGCCTCTTATTGGCCTTGATAGTGCAATGGATATTAGAAAACGCCATTTATATATATATATATATATATATATATATATATATATATATATATATATATATATACATGTGTGTGTACGTATATATATCTATATATATATATATATATATATATATATATATATATATATATATATATATATATATATATATATATATATATATATATATATATATATATATATATATATATATATATGTATATGTGTGTGCATCTTACAATGGTTGCCAAAGATATGTATATAGCCTGCTGTGATGTCCAATAACAGGCGTAGTTTAGTGCCGGAAAGAGTGACGGGGGAGATGGGGAATTACGAAAAGTAGACGTAATGATAAAGATGTAAAAAAAAAAAAAAAATCACAGAATAATGAACAGTCTGAAGAACGTTTAAAAAATAAATGTAAAACGAGAAGGTATTCCTCAAGCAAGTTATGATAACAAAATCAAAGCAATAAAACCAGTAAATAAATAAACAGCAAAAAAAAGGTCAATAAAAAAAGGCAATAACGCAACTTTTGCACTGAAGCCGCACTCTACCGGTGAGGCCGACCTCTGACGAAAGAATTTTCAAAACTAACGGGTTGTCGTTTTTTGCCCATCCCCAATTTCCACCCATTTCTACGTCAGTAGCCAGATTTAATGGGATCTGTTAATTGGGGGAGAGTCCGGTGGGGTTGATTGTCAGTGTGCCTATTAGATTTATGGATATCTACATAGCCTATATCTGTGATCACGAATTTCCATGGAATATGTAATCGGTCACGTCAGGACTTTAAGCCTTTATCTCTCTTCCAGAAAATTACAGAGCACATGATACGTTAATAAATTCACCAGCAAATATAATACATGTAAAAGAAAACCAATGTTGTTCTTTTAGTAAATATTCAGTCTAGATACGTGCACGTAAGTTTTAAGTGGATGTAAACATACGCGAACATACACACACACACATATATATATATATATATACAGTATATATATATATATATATATATATATATATATATATATATATATATATATATATATATATATATATATAAATAATATTATATAAATTTTCACACTGGGAGCGAACCCCGGTCTTTCAAGGAAAGTCCAGGGTATTAGCAATTCCTCTAGACCCATGCAGCTGGGTTGGGAAGTTGGGTAAAATTCACTGGTATGTCGGGCACCAGGCGCCTACCCGGGGAAAAACGGCAGGTAGGTAGTACTTAGGTTCCAGCTTCCTTTATGACTTATGTGGAGGTGTTGCTAATGCCCTGGACTCACACTTGAAAGACCCGGATTAGCTCCCGATGTGAATGAGAAATTTATTTCTGTGAAACAAGTTCTCTCGTGTTCGTTTCCATCATATCTCACTCACACATGTATATATATATATATATATATATATATATATATATATATATATATATATATATATATATATATATATATATATATATATATATATATATATATATATATATATATATATATGTGTGTGTGTGTGTGTGTGTGTGTGTGTGTGTGTGTGTGTGTGTGTGTGTGTTTTTGTATACAATTCCCTTGCAAAGAATATGTCCTTCTTTTTAAAGGCTCGCACTGGAAACTTTATTTGACCTGGGCATTATCTGACTTTCTTCTTGTCTCTGGCCAAACATGGTCTTGGTCTTAATAAGCAGATTTAGTTAACATCTGAGCGTCTCTATCTGTTTTGGTGCTGTCCCGTAAAGTTAGACGACCAAAATCTCTTTCCCACAAGGCAAAGATCTTGAAACAAAATTTTCATCTCCAACATGTTTCGTCTTCCAGAGCTAGTATTTCTGGTAAGAAATTCAAATAATATTTTTAAATTTAGGTCAGGCAGTTTGCAATGGAACTACGCGAGTCCGAGAGCTAGAGCAGATGCCATGGTGGGCATTTATCCTTTCAGTCCAGAATTAGATTAAGTCATTCTAAGCCATTTTTCACTCCTCTCCTCTTCCTCGTCCTCCTCGTCCCCCAATTAGTGACTATGCCCATGGAGATGCTTCAATTATTGTACTTAAATCTTTGCAGCATTATCTCTCTCTCTCTCTCTCTCTCTCTCTCTCACACACACACACACACACACCTTATGTGTAGCTGTAGTTGCAATTCCTTGGTGCATTTCCCCGAGAAATAAAACATTTCTCTTAAACAAGATTTCCTTTGAGGTGCTATTCATTGACACATATTTCCCCCTCTCGTTACCATTAAATATTCTGTTTTATCCAAAATACCTTTTGCAGATGTCTTGCTCCCTCTAAACGAGATGCCGTCGACTGGTGACTTTTGTATTTCACTCAACACTGCACCGTCTCCCCGATAAGATGGTAATGCGTTCTTTTGCTTGTTAATCGTACGTAGGGGATCATCTGTCATGTTATTGTTTTAATAAATGCAGAAGCAAAATTGAAGCACCTTTAGGGGAATTCATGATTAAAGACGATCGATATAAGGCTATTAATTAATGATATATATTAATATAACCAGTGCTAAATAATTATGTTCTTAATGTAATAGTGAATGATTCTTGTTGATTAAATGAAATTATCTCAAAGTATGTTGAAGACAAGTAAAAATTGAGGATTTCAAAAGCTACAGGTTTGATGTAAGCAGTTATGGCACCTGCACTTAGGAAGATTATTTGAATCGTCTTGGAGAAGTGAAAAGGAGAATATGCAACCATATATATATATATATATATATATATATATATATATATATATATATATATATATATACAGTATATGTATATATATATATATATATATATATATATATATATATATATATATATATATATATATATATATATATATATATTGTGTGTGTGTGATGTGTTTGGTAATTATTCTTGAGAGAGAGAGAGATTTTCATATTATCAAATAATAAGACACCAATAACCAGTTGATACATTTGTGTGCGTGTGCATGCGTGTGGGCATTTCGGTTATTAACCTATTTCCGTAGTTGAGGTGACTCCAGAGTAAGAAGATAATAATCACTGCCCCATACATCCTTTCAAACTACTTTGATAACATTGCCTGAATATGATGATAACATTGCCTGCTTCATGTTCCTATACACAAAGCTCATCACCATTACTTTGGAATCCGGAAACAAACTACGCCACTGACCTCTTGCATGTACTACTTCGCTTTCTTGTTATTGTCACCCGTCTTGCCAGTTCCTTTGTCAGTCCTTATCTTGTTCTCTTAATTGTTCCTTCCTTCTACCATCTGAATACATCCAGTTTTCACACACTTCCCCTCCTCTCTCTTCACATGACCTAACACCCTGAAAGCACAGTAATCCACCGTTTCACATATGTCAACCTTTTTATCACTTCTTCGGTGTTCACAATTGGTAGAGTTCGTGGACGTAGCGGGCTCATCGATGTGTCTAAGGTCGTCCTCTTCCTGTCGGTAATTCCGGTGTATGAATTCCCAGTAAAAGAGCTTGACGCCGCTATCATCGTTGGGAGTCTGGGAATCGGGCCGTTCGTAGTGCTGCTCATTCGTCGAAGTCCTGATATTATTTACCACAAGAATTGTACTCCTACCAACCTCCTCCTACGGAATAAACCAGCCCCCCCCTCCACCCCTTCCCTGAATGTTAGGGAGAGTAACTTCATCTACAAATTACAGTGGCCTGAAGTGGGATACCCAACACTTACATCGGGGTGGCGCCTGCGTATATTGTTTAGTGCCTCTCACGCCACCTACAGAAATGAGCTATGCATAAACATTCCAAAAATGAATATAACGGATATTTTTAACTCTTCACCCAACTATCATCATCTGAGATATATCGAAGCACTGCATATCGTACAACTACAATTTTCCTTCAATGTAAACTAATCCTCCCAAGACGTAACAAACTAGATCTGGCGCCCCAGCCAAGTTCCCAGTCGCCAGGCGTGTAGAACCGCTCACCGCCCTTTCCGGCGTCTCGTGGTAGCCAGACCAAGTAGCACCACGTATCATGATGTATCATTCGAGTAATGTTATAGCACTTCTTCTGTATGTCTTTCTTTGAATAACGTACATTAATTGGAGTGCATGGGCGATTTCCTAATTCATCAACACCTTTTTGTTTGATACATGTATTATTATTTATGATTAGTATTATTATTGACGCTGTTATAAGTATAGCTATTCAGGTCTTTCTTTTTTATGTGTATATTGGTATTGTGCCAGCGAAGTATATGTGACTAATAGTAATATTGTTAATAAAAAATGATAAGTATATTCGTCAGGAACAGCCAAACAAGCACTATTGTCAACATTTTTATTCCACTGGGACGTTTCGGCTTTAACACTAGACATTTTCCACGTAAAATAGAGACAAAACACCAAAACATAAAACTTTATACTAGTAAAATAGAAATCAAAGAAAGGTCACACTCGAGATTACTTTTTTATAGAATGTGTTACCATAAAAAACACTCTACTCAGAAAAGAAAACATAGTGACTTAAAACTAAGACAGTTCAGTGAATTACAATAGCCAATAAAACTAAGAAAAACAAACTCAAGACGGGGAAAAAAAAAATCAAATAAAACACAAGAACTAAGAAACATTAAAAAAAGACAAACAAACGCGAAAAGAAAAATTACTAAAAAGATAAATTAGCCTAATGACTGGAAAGCGAGAGCGGATAGAAAATCAGTAGATTATGGATAACGGAAAGGAAGACTGACCTTGGTTGAGTTGTGGCTTAAGTTTGTGAATACATATAGATTCTAAAATCCTTAAATCAGACAATTTTGAACAAGAATCTACAATTTTAAAGCCTCTCATACTTTGTCTTGCCTGATTGCATCCACTGCAATGTTCACTGATCCCTGCATGCTGGCAGTATCTCGTTTTGAGCGCCTTTATGGAACTGCCCAAATACCCGACTTGGCAGTTGGGGCATGTATACTAGTAAAAAATACCAGAACGCAATAAATCAGGCAGTTTATCTTTGAAATGTAATAAGCATTTTATTATAAAACCATTACAAAAAATGAATTTAAAAGTCATCTGTGGATAAAATCTGTCAAAACAGTATTTCAGTTCCCTCTCAAGTTGCTGAATTGATTCACCAATGTAAGGCAGTTTGCAATAAAAAAACTAGTTTAGGAACTGTAACAACTGGCACCTTAGGACTGTAAACATTATCCAGAAACAGCCTAATATGTTTAAAGACAAATTGATTGGATAACCATTATTTGTGAAAAATTTTACCAAGAACTCCATCTCTTCATGAAACAACGTGAAATTGTAGCGTAAGTTATAAACCCTGTAGATTAAGATATTGATTGCATTTAATTTGAAAATGTTTGGACTGACTGAAAAAACTCGCAGCTAATCCTGAAAAAGTGGGTTTCCTATAAATAGAATATGAACTCTTGGATTTGTCAATGAAAATATCTAAAGATGGCATCTTACTATTCACCTCCCTATCTAAAGTAAATTTTATATTTTCATGTTTGCTACTTTAGGTAGTGAAGAAAACTATTAGCCTGGAGTTCATTTTCAAAAATTAAAATAGTATCATCTACAAATCGCTTATAGTGCAAAGGTTTAAAATGCGATGGGAAATCCTCCAACCACCGTATTTGTTTGTCTTTTTTAATGTTTCTTATTCCTGTGTTTTATTTGATGTTTTTTTTAATCTCGTCTGGAGTTTTTTTTCTTAGTTTTATTGGCTATTGTAATTCACTGAACTATATTAGTTTTAAGTCAGTTTTCTTTTCTGAGTAGTGTGTTTTTTTACAGTAACTTAATCTATAAAAAATTAATCTCGAGTGTGACTTTTCTTTGATTTGTATTCTACTGGTATAAAGTTTTATGTTTTGGTGTTTTGCCTCTATTTTAGGTGGAAAATGGCATAGTGTGTTAAAGCCGAAACGTTTGGCTGTTCCTGATGAGGATCAAATTCCCTAGGAATCAATCTCTAGCAACTATAAAGTAAATTCGTATTGTTCCTGTTATTACTATTAAATATTAAGCTGCAAATTGCTTATATATTTTACCAAACTCACGATAACTTCCGTCGGAACTGCATGTGATAAGAGCACCTTCGTGACAAGGATTCGAACCTTTTTGCGTTGGTATTAGGGGTGTAAGTAAAATAAGTAATTATGGCTATCACGATTTCTCGGAATCATGGAAAGTGTAATGGAGAATATATGCTTGCGTATGTTGGCCTGGTTGCATATATCAATACAAGGATTCTGTATATACACACATCTATAACTGAATCACGAAACTAAGGAACGTGACGAATATATAAATAAAGAATCCATGAAGGAAAGAAACAGTGGAGTACTGCAAGGCCTTTCGACTTCTTGTCCTTTACTTATGAGACTGAAGAAATCTAATGAGACTGAAGAAATCTAAAAATAAGTTTACAAAGAAAGCTCGTATAAATGACAGATGGGGTTTGCAAAGAAAAAAAAATGTATACCTGGAATCCAACAATCCAACACAATTGGAGAATTGTTAGACATACCAAAACAGGGTTAAATATTCAAGAGGTTTTACGAAGGATTAAAGCCAACAGCTCAGAAGCGGGGACAGGACAATTAAAAGACTCTAGGAAGGTGACTGACCACTAGAAAATGTTAAAGTACAACTCAGTAATTCTCCTTTTGGTAAACAAAAGGAATTTTCTTCTAGTAATTCTTCTTTTGGTAAACAAAAGGAATTTTCTTTAGTAATTCTCCTTTTGGTAAACAAAAAATTTTCTTCTAGTAATTCTCCTTTTGGTAAACAAAAGGAATTTTCTTCTAGTAATTCTCCTTTTGGTAAACAAAAGGAATTTTCTTCTAGTAATTCTCCTTTGGTAAACAAAAGGAATTTTCTTCTAGTAATTCTCCTTTTGGTAAACAAAAGGAATTTTCTTCTAGTAATTCTCCTTTTGGTAAACAAAAGGAATTTTCTTCTAGTAATTCTCCTTTTGGTAAACAAAAGGAATTTTCTTCTAGTAATTCTCCTTTTGGTAAACAAAGGAATTTTCTTCTAGTAATTCTCCTTTTGGTAAACAAAAGGAATTTTCTTCTAGTAATTCTCCTTTTGGTAAACAAAAGGAATTTTCTTCTAGTAATTCTCCTTTTGGTAAACAAAAGGAATTTTCTTCTAGTAATTCTCCTTTTGGTAAACAAAAGGAATTTTCTTCTAGTAATTCTCCTTTTGGTAAACAAAAGGAATTTTCTTCTAGTAATTCTCCTTTTGTAAACAAAAGGAATTTTCTTCTAGTAATTCTCCTTTTGGTAAACAAAAGGAATTTTCTTCTAGTAATTCTCCTTTTGGTAAACAAAAGGAATTTTCTTCTAGTAATTCTCCTTTTGGTAAACAAAAGGAATTTTCTGGAGGGTGAACATTTTTACAAAAATTATTAAACATACGAATACACAGAAAATATATATAAGGTAACTAATTTGTATGTAAGTCATTGATTTTATCTTAGGTAATTCTTGAACATTTTACTAATACAGGGGTCCAAATAATACATGCCAGGGCCAAGGTTAAAATTGCAACTGGAAGCAAGCAGTATAATAACGGATTCTAAAAGATTTGAAGAGACCTTTCGATCTGGCAATCACTGAACTTTCAGTCCAATTTAACCTGTGAGAGGTTTCACTTAAGTGAATGAATATAGCTTTAGACGTTTGCCAAGTTTTGACAATGCTTGCATTGTTTAATCCATACTTCGAAATCATTGTTAGATTGGCAAATATAAAGAGGAAAAGATGAGGTTGACATTGAGAGACTAACATTAATTTTATGCTTTCAAAACCACTGAAATAAGGCAAGCTAAGAATGTCCTTAAGGGTTAACATTTTATGCTTTCAAAACCACTAAAATAAGGCAAGCTAAGAATGTCCTTAAGGGTTTCTTTCTCCATGTTTCTTTCACTATAAATCTTTTTGTGGCTATTATAACATCTAATATATGCGAGTGTCAGGACCCTTCTCTAAGGGCTATCATACATATACAAGACTTTGCAGAAGAATAAATTTCAACAGGTGTTCTCCAAAGTTGGAGTCACGATAGGCGAGATAATCAGTGTGCAAATATTAACAGAAGGATACAAATACCAAAAGTAAGAATATAATATATTTACAAGCACGATACAGATAGAAGTGATTGCCGGAACCACTACAAATACATCAAGATATGAAAAAGAAACAATTACTATGTATACAATAATTTCAGCAAAACACCCACACTATTAATTAGAGACACCAAAAACACTCAAAATAAAGGGGTCCCGAAAGAAAAGAAAATAACGGCCAGAATGAAGCTTAACAATTCACAGAACTAAGTTGCCCTAACAAAAACAAAGTGGCCACTAAGAGTTTTAAGCTCCACAAAAATCCTTATGAGGAACTGCAGGTTGATGCAAGGAGACGTAACTGAGTAAGGCAAAGCGAGAAGGGGTTCCCCACAACACTCCAATGGCTAAACGTTACTCAAGAAGTGGGAAGGTATTCCCCACTATTCTTCAAAGGCCTGCAGACCAACAGAACGATCTCCACACGGAAGGTCGACGTCTCTTACGAAATTAGGAAAAACTTATACCTGCTTACAGCAAGGTTTCCCAGGCAGATACTGGCCCAAGGATACAGCAAGACGAGGCGCCAGCGGTGCAACAGAATATCACTGCGATGAAGAAGCGAATGTATATGCAGAATACAAGTGTGAACTTGCTGTAATCCAAAAGTACCAACAAGGTGGCCAGAACTAGAATGCCCTACTAGGTCGCAGGGACCTCCGGTTACACCTCGGCAGTCCAAGGAAACCAAAAACAGGACTCTGAGAAAAAACAGGCCAAGGATCAAAACAGGAATAGAAACTCAAAATCAAGTGGAGGAAGAAAACTCAAAACCCTGATGGGGAAACTAAAATAAAAAGCAAATAGGGTAAACTAAAACTAAACAAAAAAAGAACAAAGTTCTAACAGTGAGGGGTAACATTAATCTGTCCCTATTTTTCTTATGTATTCGATTTCTTGATCCAAATGCTGGGGACTGACAATGCGCAATGCTCCTAAAAACATAGAAGAAAAAACGAATATTTTTATATTAAAATTATGGCCTGAGTAAAAATGGACATAAGTTGTTGGTTGGTTTCCTATAAATATATACTGAATTTGCATTGAAATGGTTCTCTATGAATTAAAACATCTAAGAAAGGGAGGCAATTATCTTTTTGTAATTCTAAAGTAAACTTAATGGATGGTACAGTACCTGGTTATTCAAATTAGAGAGTAAATCATTTACATCAATACTAACAGGTAAAACAGCTAAAATATTGTCAACATATCTAAACCACTTTAAAGGAGTATAAATGATATTAGGTAAATATCGTTTTTCAAAGCATTCCATATACAAGTTTGAGAGGAGAGGGAATAAAGGGTTGCCCTTTGCCATACCAAATATTTGTTGGTAAAATCCACCATTGAATGTAAACTTACAATCACAAATGCACAACATAGTGAGTGAAATATGACTTACGGGTAGAGGTAATTCATGGTGGATTAGTTCATTACTAAGATACTCTAAAATAGAATCTATAGGGACTTTAGAAAAAAGAGAACAAATATCAAAATAACGAATCTATCAGTGGGGCAAAAAGTAATTTTGTTTATCAGCTAAATCTAGAGAGTTATATATGTGAGAACTGGAGATAGTTGCAAGTAACGGGGACAAGAGCTTGTTAATATATTTCGAAAGTTTATATGATAATGAGCCAACAGGACTGATAATAGGCTGCATAGGATTATTTTCTGTGTGCGTTTTTACTAATCCGTACAAGTAAGGTAACGAGGGAAATTTTACTGACAACGGACCTATTAGTTCTTTTTTATCTTTAAGGATTTTTTTCAATGTGCTACTGAAATTTGTTATGACTGATCAATGGGAATTTTTGTTAGTTTTTTTAAGTCTTATCATCATCTAGTAGGGCTTGCATACGTGATGTGTAGTCGGCCTTATCTAAAATTGCAACAATATTCAACTTATTAGCTTTTGTGATTTGGATTGTATTGTCTTTTTTAAGATCGGTCAAACTTTTCTTTTAGCAAGCAGGGAAATTACTTTCATGCCTAACATTGGCAGCTCCATAAACAGTACCTTTAATTATGGCAACATGATATTGAGGAAGAACACAATATTTTTCAAATATACATGGGGACGACGCAATCGTTAAAGCAGAGGGTCTGTTCGATATAAAGAAGGATAAACCATATCCGAGTGCACTCACAACGTCATCACTTATTTGTTTACTTGATAAGTTTATGCCACAATCACTACGTGCACAATGAGTCCAGTCACTGCTATCAATAAGATTTTTGGTTTTCTGAGTTTAGTGATTGCCATATCGAAAGATTTCTCTTCGCAAATTTTTTTAGAATCCACTGTTGTACTGCTTACTTCCAGTTGTAATTTTAACCTTAGCCCTGGCATGTATTATTTGGACCACTGTATTAGTAGTGTTCAAGAATAACCTAAAAGATAAAATCACTGACTTGATTACAAATTAGTTTCCTTATATATATTTTCTATGTATTCGTATGTTTAATATATTTTTTGTAAAAATGTTCACCCTGCAAAAATTGTTATTGTTTGCCAAAAGGAGAATTACTGAGTTGTACTTTTATAACGTTTTTTGGTGGTCAGTCACCTTCCTTGTATAATCTTTTAATTGTCCTTCTGAGCTATTGGGCTTAATCCTTTGTAAACCTCTTAAATATTCACGTATACTTGAGCATGCAAAGCAATGTAGATATGATATAAATTACAAAGATTTTAGAATTATAGGCCAAACTCCTAACGAGCAATATTTAGTCATCTTTGAATCACTCTTCATTAAACAACTAGTTCCACAGTTAAACACCCGGTCCTCCTCAACACCTCTGTATCTCTCGTGAGTTTAAAAGTCGAAGCTGAACCCGGCCCGAATAGTCACTCGGTCTGTGCCTTCAGCACCTTATGGCTGTCACTCCTCCCTATCCTTTGTACTTGTCATTGATATTATTTGTATATGATTTTTTTACTTAATTTTTAGTCCGCGTTTATTTTAACTTTTGTCTTCGTTTTTTCATAGCTTGAAAATGGGACTTTGAAACGGAATAAAAGGACTGATCCTTCTCCCTACGCCTAATGATATATGTATATATATATATATATATATATATATATATATATATATATATATATATATATATATATATATATATATATATATATATATATATATATATAACTGTGTCTCTCTCTGTGTGTGGGCCTGGTTGCAAATATATGC
>NC_089743.1:19641197-19713697 GCF_040412425.1 Macrobrachium rosenbergii | reverse complement strand
TTGATTAGGCGTTGCATTATAAAAATGACAGTCTAACTTCATGAACGCATCTAAATATCTCTAAAAGGTGATCGGTAACATGAAAGCATCTAAATGTCTCCAAAGATGATCGGTAACATCCTGCCTCAGAACATTCCATGTTTTGCTATAAAGGTTCTAGTCAAGGAAGGAACTGATACACACGTAATTTATAACTTTAAACCTCTCCAGATATAGTAATGAAGCAGATACCTCTCGTAGATTGTCCATCACCAAAAAAAGGGGTCGTATTCAGCAAAGAACTTAACAGCTTCTCAAAACACAAATTTTCAAGGAGGTACCGATCTCACGTTCATTGAGTTAACAAACTAGGTGGGAGCAACAACACCATCACATTGATCTCTTCCAAAACTTTGCCAGATTGCGAAACTGTGTTGGAAATATGCCCATCTGTGTTAATCAATTCAAAAGTAGGACTAGCCAGTGCTGTTAGTCATATGAATATCGTCACACTGAATTAAAATGCCATAGCGAACAGAAATGCTTAGTTCATTAAAGAAAATGATATTTTGGTTTCATGACCTGCTGATAAGTTTTGTTTTGTACTGTAAAGGCAGCCATTCCTCAAACTTATATACTTTATATAATTTTGAACATGATGCCCTTTAAGTGGCTGTCATAGAGTATATACGCAGTGCTGAAAAATCTAATGCCAGCTAATAGAAGCCCTGAATCAACAAGTGTGTGTGTATTATGATAAATTAGAAACTCCTTTTGTTGCTCTGAATTGCTTCCACAGAATGTCTAGCTTGTAACTGAGGAGGATCTCTTATCTCGACATTTTACTCTGTGTAGGCCTGTCAAACATATTCTTTTGCATTTAAAACTAGATTAAATTAATCTGATCTTGTACATAATATGGGCCTCAGAATATACTGCCATGTATTTAGAACTCTTGTTTGATAGTATGTGTGAATAAAGTAATTGCTGCTTTATTTGTGAAGTGGTGAGTTAGGTCTGTGGTATGTATGTATAACTAAATCTGCCCCAGTAACCCCTCCTTAGATGACTCTCAGAGGTTTTGGGAGCCAAGATTATCTAGATTAAATTAGGATCATTGCTCACCTTGGCTCAGACCTGAAATTTTCCTGTGATTAAAACTTTCTCCTGTGATTAAAATCTTTTTCAAAGATGAATATTATCACAAAAGACGCGAAATCCAAATTCCTTGGTTATGGTGTTGTTCACAAAGATTCTATGAAGGAATCTATTGATGGCTGAAAGTCAGAAAATGGGAATTGGATGCACTGCAATTGTTTTTAGAAAAATTACCTAACTATGCCTGTATTTGCTACCTTAGTTAGTGCTGTGGAACTCATTTTAAACGATAAAGGCAAATGTCACATATTTAACCGTAAGGTTGCATTAGATTGCTATGCTTTTAATAGTTCCTTCCCTTTAATCCAGAAATCTCGAGTTTTTCTTTCACAGTTCTTTTTTGACACAAAACTGTTCATTTTTGCTGGGATCTCTCTCATATGGGAATTATTGGAAATGAGGTAGTGGACAGGGAAGTGAAAGAAGCAACATTGAATAATGAGTGTGTATGAAAGTGTCCCCCACTCTAATATGAAAAGACCAGTTAGGCTGGATATTTCAAGGAAGTTGTGAGAAAGATGGCTTCCCTCCACCAGGTTCTTGTTAAAATTTGTGAGCCTCAACACTTTTATTTTTTTTTTATTATTGGCAAGGTTGGGTAAAGCCATCTTTCTCACAACTTCCTTAAAATTTGCAGCCTAGCTGGGTCTTGTTATATTAGAGTAGGGGACACTCTTTCATACGCACTCATTATTTAATGTTGCTTCTTTCACTTTCCTGTCCACTACCCCATTTCCAGTAATTCCGATATGAGAGGGAACCCAGCAAAAATAAACAATTTTGTGTCTAAAAGAACTGTGAAAGAAAAACCTCGAGATTTCTGGATTAAAGGGAAGCAACCATTAAAAACATAGCAACCCAATGCAACCTTATGGTCAAATATGTGACAAGGCATTTACCTTTGTTGTTTAAAATGAGTTCCACGTTCCTAACTAATGCACCTACTGTTAAAGATAGCTTATATCGCCATGCGGATAGGCAAGAAGTCATAAAGCTGTCTTTAACAATACTATACAAATAATAAATTTTATTATGAAAATTTATGTTAGACCAGGAATATCATTCTCTAGTATTGCTGCTAATCGAAGAAGTATTCTGAGTGCTACCAGAAATGCTCCCTTCCCTAAAGTAAAGGGAACATAAGTTGTAAACTCCTGCAGGAAACTGCCAGTAATTTCTGGTGCTCCTGCCTCTTTGGAAGCTGTGCCAGATATGCGTGGCACTCATGCCTCTCTGGAGGCTGCACCAGTTGTACCTGGCGTTTGTGCCTCTCTGGAGCCAGCACCAATTCTGACTGGCACTCCTGACGCGTCAGAGGATGCACAAATTGTGTCTGACACTTCCACCTCTTCTCAGGCAGAGCCAGTTGTGTCTGGTGCTACTGAGCTTGACATTTCCTCTACAAAGGACCATCAAGGTGCCCAACACTCATGATACTAGGGAGGCTGTGCCATCTGCGTGAGGTTCGTTCTCCATGGAAACAGCACCATCATAAACCTTAAAATGGAAGACAACCATAAATAATAATCAGTCTCCTGGAAAAAAGCAGGAGCAAGGCAGTGAAGTTAAAATACTTAAAAGGGGCTGTAATTTACCGACCTCTAAATCTAAGTAAAATTCACTTTTTTCTCCAGTGGAACTGTCAGGGATTAAGAGCTAATTGGAAGAACTAGGATGCTCAGATCACAAGTGTCTCCTGTATATGTAGCTTTGGAGTAAATGATGATTGGTAATAATGCTTGTCCAAGCCCACGAGAGTATACAGACTATCAT
Organism: Macrobrachium rosenbergii; assembly: GCF_040412425.1. Lineage (NCBI taxonomy): Eukaryota > Metazoa > Arthropoda > Malacostraca > Decapoda > Palaemonidae > Macrobrachium > Macrobrachium rosenbergii. Next base: position 19,710,787 of record NC_089743.1, on the reverse strand, counting down.
TCCCCTTATGACATAAGTGTAGGAAGCCACGGAGATGTAGTTTTGTACATTCATAATGACAACCCCACAAATCCTAATAGTATCCAGTGTACACTGCAACTAATGGGTGTGCAGTTCCATCTACAAAGCATATATACAATATGCTCTTTCTATCTACCACTTAGTGAAGTCTTCTCCACTGATAAATTTAAATCCATTATTCAACAGCTACTATGTTCCTTCGTTAATATGGGAGATATGAATAGCAGAAACCCTAGGGGCCGGGGGAGTGATATTGTAGTCAATCAAAGAAGAAAATGCCTTCGTTCCATCATAGAAGGTGAAAATGTTGGAGTCCTAAACATGGGGGAGTCTAAATATTTTCGTGTTCAGATGGGTTCATTGTCAGCAATTGACTCATCTTTATGCATTGATAACTGCCTTATTGACTTATATTGGAGGGTGATCAATGATAGATTTACCAGAGGCCATTTCCCAACAGTAATGAATGTATCTTACCCTCCTCCATCTTCAGGGCTACCTAAATGGAACATTCCTGAAGCTGATTGGGCAGCAGTCCAGGAAGCAGCTGAATTGATGGCGCAGCTGATGACTTTTCCTTTGTAGATGATGCTCTTGACTTTTCTAAAACAATTATATTATTGGCTGGCCTTCAGTCAATCCTAGGACTTCAGGCACATTTATGATTCGACCAGTTCCCCGGTAGACTCGTAAATGCCGGGAAACTCATTGATGTATGAGTTCGGCTTTCACCAGATATTGCAGATGAAAATGTGAATTTCAGAAGGCAAGAGCTCAGTTCTGCTTACAAATCAAAAAGGCACAAGAGGAATCTAGGACAATTTTCATATTATTAAACTCAAAAACACTTGTGACTGTAGTTTGGGAGAGAGTTAGAAAAACAGCAGGCAGATTTACTCCATGTGAACTTCCAGTTATCACGATCAATGCTTGTGAAGTTGCAGGTCGCTGATTAGACGCAAATGCGTTTGCTAATCATTTCACTAATTTTGCAAAGAAAAATGATAACAGACCGTATTCTTCTCAAAAAAGGGCAACGAAACAGGTAGAAGTTGATTTTAATACATCAAGGAATGAACAATACAACATCCCATTTACTATGATGGAATTTAAAACAACCTGAATTAAGTGTAGCGAATCAGCTTCAGGACTGGATGACACATATTCTGTGAGTAAGCATATAGGCTACCATAAATTCAGATTCATATTAAGCCTTATGAACAGAGTTTTTCAAGTACTTATCTTCCCTAAGTTATGGAAGATGTTAAAATTGCTGCCATTCTTGATGGCAGGGAAAGGCCTGTTCAAGACAGAATTATCGTTGCCTTGCACTGACATCATGTTTGTGTAAGATCATGGAAAAATGATTGAATACACACGTGATGTGGTTTTTGGGACGTGGTAAATGTGTGTCCCTTGCTCAGTGTTGTTTTAGGAGTATGCATTCCACAACTGATGTGTTGGTTCGAATGGAATCTTCAGTATATGAAGCTTTTGGTAACAAACAGCATCACGTCACTGTTTTCTTTAATCTTGAGAATTCCTATGACACAACATGGAAATATGGCATTTTGAAGGTTCTTTATGAATGTAACCTGAGAGGCAATTTACCTCTTTTGTCAAGGCTTAAAAAAAAAGAGGCTATTAGAGGTTGAAGTTGGAGCAACAATGTCAGATACATTTAACCAGGAAGGAGTGCCACAAGGTAGCGTTCTAAGCATAACCTCTTCACTTTAGCAATCACTTGGGTATCCAAAATAATTCTGTCAGATGTAACTTATGCTGTATTTGTTGATGACCTTTCAATATCTTTTATTACAGCAAGGATGGCAGTGGGTGAATGCTTTTTTTAGCTCTGCATTGATAATACAGTAATGTGGGCTGACATGAATGATTTTAGGTTTTTAATTAGTAAAACAATAACCATGCACTTTTGCCATATAAGAGGAGTCCATCCTGATCCAGATCTGGGCATACAAGAGCAGAAAATTCTGTGTGTTGGTGAAACAAGGTTTCTTAAGTAAATTTTTGAAAGCAAGCTGGTCTGTATTCCACATCTGAAATGTATTAAGATAAAATGCTTAAAAGCAATGAATACCATGAGAGTTCTGTCACACTTCGTGGGGTGCAGACCGAACTCAGATGTTGAAAGTGTAAAAAGCTTTAGTCTTTTCAAAATTAACTTATGGGTGTGAGTTATAGACTTCAGAAATGCCTCATAGCTTTAAAATGCTGAATTCAATTCATCATGCAGGTGTAAGATTAGCTATAGGAGCATTCAACTCTCCTCCCACTGAGAACACGCTTGTAGATGCTGGTGAGTTGCCTTTGGATCTATATTACCACTATCTGCTGGTCCAGAACTGATGCAGATTTCAGAGGCTCCTTGAATCCTTAACCATCATTTGCACGAGAAATAAAAGGCATGGGCAATTTTATGAAAATCACCCTAACCAAACCCAACCATTATCTTTCAGAGTAAAAGGCCTTATTAGTCAACTAAACATCCCAAGGACAGCTAGGTGTCCGGTTACCCCCCTCCCCCCCTGGAAACTTCCAGAGAGAAAATGATGTAGATATTTTAATTCGACGATTGATTGATTGATTGATTATGCCTACTAAAACTGGCGTTACAACACCTAGGTTATTGACACCATAATAAATTAAAATAGGAAATTGAAAAATAATTATATTTGAAAGTAGTTTCGTATTTTTTATATATATATATATATATATATATATATATATATATATATATACACTGTATATAATCATATCTGTTCACATATACTATCTATACATACATATTGCATATGTATACAATTTAAAATTCACTGAGGAGGGCCACCTCCCTAACAAAGATGCACAACTGCTTTAATAGTCCATGAGCCAGGGGTTTATTTTTTGGAAGTGTCCAGGTGTTTGAGTGGTATCTCTGAAAATTTTATACTTTGGACTGTTAGATAAGCCAACTCTCAAGCAAATCGTGTGGTGGGAAGTTCATGAGGTCAGGTCAAAGGTCAAATACAAGGAAATTTTTTTTATCAATGATTGTATTTAAATCAAGATTACTTGATTAGTTGTAAAGATATCGAAATGGGGTTTGTTGCATTTTAAAACTTAATAATAGATCTTTCTTGAACACCCTTAATGGACAGATCCCCTCAATGGAGGATCTAAAACAGGTTTTGGGTGGTGGACGGATCCCCTCTGAGGAGTATTAATACTATGCACCATACGATTTGGCTGTATTGAGCGGGAAAGAGTTTCCAATACTTCAATGGCCCATAAGTGATTTGTGGCAACTAAAGAATTCAGCTCAGCTCAGTTCTGAGCGTCTCATGAAATTTAGTATTGTTCTTGCCTTGAATGGGAAATGTCTTGCTCCTCACTCTCTCTCCCATGACGTCTTTTTATTTATTTGCTCGCAAATATACCCAGGGATTGCTGTTGGTTTTAGTTCTTATCTTTTATGATAAGATGTCAGTTATAATTGTAATTTTGCAAAGAAATATTAGAAAAAACATGTATAAATCCAAAAAAGTTACTGCATTTCCCAATCTCAGTAAATTTATGTAAATATTTTACAACAATTATGCTCAGAATTTGTTACTGATTTTATTTCTTATCTGCTATGATATTATATAAGTTGTAATTATAATTTTGCAAAATAAAATAAAATAAATTATTAGAAAAAACATGTATAACTTGGTAAAATTTATGTGTGTTTTGTAAAAGAGTTGTAAGTAGTCACTTTCAACTTCCCGTGGGAGGTAGGGAAAATTTTTCAGAATTTTTTTTTTTTTACACCGTGTGCATTTGCATATCTTCCGCTTTCCATTGTTGTGTTTTTGTCTTAAACTGGGCAACCTTAAAGTTTTCCCAGTCTGGGGTTATACATGATTATAGACAGGCAGTCCCCAGTTTATGACGGGTCCGGCTTATGACGTTCTGAGGTTACGACGCTTTTCACATATATACATCAGAAATTATTTCCCAGTTTACGGCGCATGTTCCAGGGTTATGACGTGTCGTACGCTGATCCGACGGAAGAAATATGGCTCCAAAACGGCAGAAAAATAAAACTTTGGAAGTGTTTTGATGAAAAATTCAATAAAAATGCAGTTTACATAATTTCCAATATACCCAAAGCATTAAAAGTAAGATTTTCTTAGGATTTTTGACGATTTTCGACGGTTTTTCAGTTTACGACGATTTTCGGCTTACGACGTAAGAATGGAACCCCCCTCGTAAACTGGGGACTGCCTGTAATTAGCCCGTCCCTTAAGGGTTAATATTAAGTAAGTATAATACCTAGGAACGGTATTTCAATAAGAAAAATTTACATGAATGTCAGATATAGCAGATTTTATAGCATTCTTAAAAGTATAACTAACTATGATTTTGTTATTTATCGCTGTATATGAGATTTTTTCTTATAGAGAATTTATTGGGCTGATCACTGAACTTTCAGAAATAGGATTACTTAAGTCGTTTGTGTGTGAGAGCTAAAAGAGTGACCATGGGTGTAGTATGCAGTTGCAGTTGGTGACCCCCAATCGCCCACACATCATAGTGTTATGAGCAGGATTTTTTTCTTCCAATACCTGTGTTTGAATAATATTCATGGAAGGTTATAGATGCAACTATTGCAGCAAATCAATACTTATTTTATTGGTAATTGAAAACCATATATCTTTATTTCCACAAGAAAATTTAAAATTATCTTAAGCCCTAGCCTATATGCAGTTTAAAATGACATGTTGATTTTTAGCACCACTTAGGTACTAAGTAAACCAATACTTCTAATTTCAAGTTTGTTTCTTTTTTATTTTTTCTCTTCGTTCAGGTAGAAGCTATCATAAAAATCAATAGGTCAGCTCTTTAGAATGTTGTTGCATCCCCTGTATGATATTGTAAGGACCTTAAACACTGCAAGATTTCTTTTTCTAACACACTGTTGCATGAAGTCCCTTAGCCAGATGAGTCATCGTATGATATTGGTGTAATGGTGTATTGGTATAGTGAATGAAAAATTAAACAAAACTTGAAATGAACTCAGAAAATAACAGCCTATCTAAATGTTTTTTCTTCTGATCACAACTGCGATATTGATAGATAAAGCAAATTGATTACTTTTTCATACATATTAATCAAGTAGAGTATATACTGTACAGTAATCTGAAAAGACTAATGTCAAAGGATATTGAACAAGTTTTCCTAATCTTGTTCCTCTTTGCATTTATGCTTCCGTTCTTTTAGGGAGTAACTGCTCAAGCCTCTACAAATTTACAATGGATTCCTCCCTATTGTTTTAGGAAAGGCTTCTCTAAGATGTCAGGTTCACAGCCAATCTGCATACTTCATATAGATCCTCCAAGTGACGTGTGTAATGAGCCCCTCAAAGTCTTTGGTAGCGATAAATGGAGTAAAGTGAAGGATACTGCTTAAAAAACTGTCACGTCCACAGGTATCTTCATCAAAGTACTGGGCAGTATCGACCAACCTGCCATAGAATTTGTCTGATACGTGTGGCTATCATAGTTCCTGCTACAGTAGGTGTACTGCAATATCAGGAGAAATATCAATAGAGGAGAGTACTCTGGATATCAACAAACATGTACTCCTCAGAAGTCAGAATCCAGTTTGATCTGCCACAACTTGTGGTGTCCTTCCAAAGGTGTGCATATTTTGCAACATGACTCGAAAGCAGAAAAAACGAAAGGAACTACCTCTTATCAGCTGTGAGTATGAGTTCAGAGTTTAGGGTTAAAGAAGCTGCTGAAGTTCTAGATGACCGAATAATGTTGGTAAAAATTGGAAGTACTGTATTGGCTTTCATTCCAAAGAGGTTAAATACCACAATGAATGTAAAAGAGACTACTTGAACAAAGCTGTATGGGCTCAAAACCTGATATGGTAATATCTGTGAACAGTGCTCATGAGAAAGCATTTCAGTACTTGATTGTTTACGTTCAGTCATCAGTTATTGACAATAATCGTCCAGAATGCTTAACTTCGTTACCGGCATTATTGTCAATACCTTGATAAATTATCTGTAGAAATAGAAGTAGCTGTAACTCATTCAACTGCTAAAACTTTAGGGGACAAAATTGTAAAACATTTTGATAACAAAATTAGCCTAGAAATGATGTGTAAGAAACAAGGGTTAGTTTTGTACAGTAAATCAGTGTGCAAGGAGGAGGCATTTCGAAGGACGGTAAACTGTAATTCGTCTGACAAGTTTAAAATTGTAGAGGCATCTTATACTCTGAGACCAGCTATCTTTAATGTTGTAAAATCAAAACCTTCTTTACCAGTATCTTTATCAGTGAATGACTTCAAAGAAGGTCAGTCCAAACCAACAGACATAAAGTTTATTGAGATTATATATTGTGGTTCTGAAGATCATTCTTCTGAAAGGGTTAAAAGACAGGCTAGTTCCACTGCCCAAGACATGTTGTTCTGCACATCTTTGCATGGGTGTAGGCATCAAAGAGTGCCAGGAAGATCCCACACGTTTTGAGAGACCAATAAAGAAAATGAAGATAAAAAAACTTTGCCAGTGATGCTGCAAAGTCCAATATAAGCACAAAGGATAAGACAATCAAGGAGGTTTGCTGCACTCTTGATCTTTTTGGAAGATTACTCTATCTCGGTGTTACCCAAAATCTAGACCTCAAGACAATCCTCTCATATCCTTTCACTCCTGTCCCTTTTTCTCTTTTCCATATAGGCTAACTGGTGCTATGAGCAAAACAGAGAAGTCGTCATTGATGAGAATACTAGAAGAAAGTACACCAGTTAATAAAGAACCACTAGATAAATACACTTACATCATAGATACAATGTTTTTCTAGCGAACTTTACCAGAACTTCCTCCAACATTTGGTGGGAAAGCTAAAGTAGTCTTACAACATGCTTGCTCCTTTTCACAAGAAAAGGACCCTCAATCAAGAGCTATGAAAGAGATGACCGTGGGAACTACAACATGTTATACATAATAACTGGACCATCCCAAAGAAGGCCAACTTCAGTGCAGCACTGTTATCTGCCTCATTCAAGAAAGCTTTTTGGTGTTTTTGAAGAATGAATGGACATCCGACAATTATGCATCAACATTAGAAGGTCATAAAGTATACTTTGCTCTGGAGGACGGCTGCTACCTCTATGCAGCAAAAGATGGACACGCTGAACAAATTTAAATGTACTGAAGGGACATGTCAAGTCCTCAGCAATTACTACATAAGTCACACCACTACCACTCTATGCAGGTGATTGCAAGCTCACTGCAACCAATGGGCAATATTTCAAATAAGGTAGACGACCACGACCTTAAGCCAACGCCAGAACAATTATTGGAAAGCACAGGGATCGTGCATAGAGAAGCCCAGTTCCACAGATTGCAAATAGTAGAAGGTAAGTATAAATCAACAATGGCCTGCATTAAACATACAGAGCAACATGGGCTTCATCCTCCCTTCAAGGGAGACACAAGTGACAGAACACCCCTGGACACAACTACTGAAAATGAAGCAAATCAAGACTATTGGCCAGAGACAGGAATCATGCCCTTGCCCACGCCCTTTGCTGCAGACCACAGCAAAGGGCGCCTCCTACTGAGCACCGGGGACACCCATGCTGCCTCCCAGAACACCAGCGAGAGAATGAGACCTGTCGACCATTGGGAATTCAGTACGCCAATGTTTGAAATTCAAATGTCAACATGCAGTAATAAAAACTTCATGTGTCAATTTGTAATCCAGTCCCAAAGATGCCGCTGAGAGGTGGGGAAATGGTATGCCGACTAGACAAAGAATTACATGGAAAGAATCTTGAATAATTTTTCCTTACTCCTGAGAAGCTTTCTTGAAGAGAAAAAAAGTATAGACTGATTCAAACTCTTGATAAAAATATAGTATCAGCGAACAATGCCATTAACAATAGAAATATATTCAATAGAAATATATATATATATATATATATATATATATATATATATATATATATATATATATATATATCACTAGAAAACACAAATAAACTAAATGAACAAATCAAATTCACAATAGATGAGAAGGAGGGAGAAATTCCTTTCTTGGATGTACATGTAAAGAGAGGTAAGGGAAAATGTAAAATTTAAGGTAGACAGCAAGAAGACACACACTATTTCATACATACATATGTTCTCCCGTCATAGGAAAGAAATTAAAATGGGAGTAATTACAAGGTTGGGCATCAGGGCTTATAGGATTTGCAGTCCCGAATTCTTAGATGAAGAGATGGTATACCTGCAGGAGAGTTTTAGGAGATTAGGATACCCAAGTACTGGTGGGAACGGGCACATATTAAGGCAAGAAAGAACTATTTTGGGGAGGGGGACGGGATAGAAAAGGAACATTTGAAAGGGAACAAAATAATTACAGTCCTGAACAACACTTTTACACCCATCAACATGAAGGTAGATAATTTCAAATTGATAGGCAGTTACTAAAACACCATTAGGAATAAAATAATTAGAAACAAAAAGTCGGTAGAGGGGGAACAGGTAAGAGTGTGCCTAAACTGTGAAGAGCGTTACTTTGGCAAAAGTGGCAAATCCTGCAAAGAACAAGGAAAACAACATAAACAAAACATAAGGCACTGCAATCAGACGTTGGCATTTGCCAAGCACTGTTGGGAAAAAGACCACAAAGTAGACTGGGAGAATATGAATTTTTTGTACAGGAACACTAACAAAATGGCCAGACTTATTGTAGAGAATGCCTTCATAACATGCGCAAACAATGGCAGGGAATACTGGAAATGGATTTGAAGACAGCCTATCAAGAAAAATCATATACTCTATAATAGGAAAGAAACAAAAAACGCAAGAGACCATATGGGCAATGCACACCTGGAAGAACTCGCAGGTAGAGAAAGGCCAAGGTCACGAGGGCGGGGCCACACAGGAGAAGGAGGGTAATCAAAAGACTAAAGAAGCCAGCAAACAGAATTGGGAAAACAAGGTCTTTAATCCACTCCCCCACACCTATAAATACAGCTGGACTGCATGTCCGGTCATTCCGTGGATACTTGACAATGAGCGCTGTTAGTTTAGAAAGCTTGTAACTTTTCCTGAATAAATATCTCTGCTGGATACCATCCAGTTCTAATGAGGTCCTGTTAGTAATTGTATTAATGTATAGAAGAATTTGTAAGTGATGAAGCTTATATATATATATATATATATATATATATATATATATATATATATATATATATATATATATATATATATATATATATATATATATATATATATATACTATATACACATATACTTGTCACTACAAAGTCTAAGATCCAAATTTAGAATCAAATGCTGAATGAGATTAAGAAGCTGGATGCCTATAGTAGTAATTGAACCTGCATCCTGTATATCAGGAAGAACCCCGAACCTTGTGCAGATGGTGTAACAGAAATAGGTGGCATTATCCACTTGACCATGAAGAATGGTCAAGTGATTAACACTACCTTTTTTGATATACCGTTTGCTGGTTCGATCTTGCTGTTATTTAACTAGAAGATGTAACAGGGGAAATGCTCACTGAAGTGAATGCAACCCTTGTTTGATGGAGTTAATAGAGTAAATATTTTGAATATGTGAGAAAAGATAAAAGACAGGTAGAGCTAAATAATGCAAGAACAGTAATAATTAATTAATTAATTAATATTGAGGGAGCCTTTGGAAGTGACTATTTAGGATGCAGGCTGAACAATTACGTTGAGGTATGGAAAGATACCATGCATTGATTGGGCTACATATGAAATGTAGTGGTTAGTTGGGATAAGTTAATTGAGGTGCTGACCATGTTGTGTAAGGAATGTGTGGATGAGGGAAAAGTTCCAAAGGAGTGAATGCAAGGTATAATAGTTTCATTATTTAAAGTCCAGGGTGATAGGTATGACTGGAAACATTAGATGATAGAATTTAATTCAAGAAAGTAAAACAGGTGGCAGAATGTCTGAGTCGGAATAGAATGCGGGTTTAGATAAGAAAGTTGGCATGTGGATCGAGTGCTTGTCATGTAACAGCCTTGTGGAAAGTCTGATGTATAAGGCAAAAGCTGAATTTGGTGCACAAGTTTGTATAAATGATAATTCTATAAAAAGTTGTGACAAGAAACAGTCGCAAATGGATTGTGAAAAGATTGATGTTTGCAGGTGATGCAGCGCTGATAGGGGATAGTGAAGAGAAACTGAGAAACAAAAATGAGTTAAAAGATTTATAAAAGTATTTGCAAGTGGAGAGCATATGGGAGCAGTAGGTAGGTTTTGAGGGTAAATGGAAACCATTCGCATAGGTATTTGAAAATGAATTTAATGGATGATAGGCAAAACAAAAATTATCGGCAGGGTGTGTGGAAGAGATTGAGAAGGCATCTCCATTGCTTACAGAACTCAAGATGGAAGAAATTGCTGAGCCAGCTCCAATTTACAGAGGTGAAGTGTGGACGTACAATACACGTAAATGAGGAAAATAAGGTTGAAGGTATTGGGAAGAAATGTATCCATAGCGTATGTGGCACAAGAGGAAAAGAAATGGTGAGAAATGAAGAGATATGTAGAAAAAGCAAAAAGGCAAGGGAAAGTGACACGATCGATCAGAGTGATTTTAAATGTTTAGTTCACGTGGAAGAAACTGAGGACGATAAGTTGGTAAAAGGGACTATGCATAAGTGTTGGGAAGGAGGAGGAGAAACAGAACTAGAAATAATTACGTATATGTTATGGCACAGATATTGAAAAGGGAGCCTGAATATCCAAGGAAACGATAATTTGTCCTTGTGCTGTGAATGGCGCAGTGTGTGTGCAAGGGGGTTCATTGTGCATACGATGAGCCTTCTCTGTCTACTCTAGAGGGATTTTCTGCCCAGTGGGTTCATCTCCATTTCAACAAAGTATGAGGCCTGTATGGTTAGCCCCTGTTAATAACATCTTTACGTTGAAAATTATATATAATATATATATATATATATATATATATATATATATATAATATACAATATATATTAATTTATATATATATATACATATATATATATATATATATATATATATATATATATATATATATATATATATATATATATATATACATATATATACATATACATATATATATATACATACACACACATATATATACATGTGCATTAACGAGAGAGAGAGAGAGAGAGAGAGAGAGAGAGAGAGAGAGAGAGAGCGAGCGCATTGGTAAGGAGAGGGCTTGAGTTGTGATACATACTGTAGGTTTGCGTCCCATGGCGGCGTTGACAAAAGAGGAGGAGAGATAAAGAAGAGGAACGAAGTAACCGATGAAGTGGATCGAATAAGAAATCTTGAGGAACAATGTATACTTTCTTTTATGCATCCTTGCTATTTATTCCTGCAGCATTATGCCATTTCCTCCGGGACGGTTCTATTTACAAGAGCAATATATCCCGAAGACCTTCGATGGTGTACGTTGTATATGCAGGTAACATTGCAAGACCAGAAACATAAATCTCTGAGCCTCATGGGACAAAGTGAGCTTAGGTCTTTCATGGAAATACCTTGCGCCTTTTTTGTCTAGATGTTATTTGCATATTTATTTGTTGCTTTATTTTCCCCAATATATTTATATATATATATATATATATATATATATATATATATATATATATATATATATATATATATATATATATATTATATAATAACCACACTGCCCCCATAACTTCTAAAAGAAGCCGAGGAGATAAGATAGCATTGTGATTATTGTAATGACAAACGTTTCTGGTAAAAAAGTGATCAGAAGATTGTTTAACATACATACATTCATACACACGCATATATATGTATCGTATATGTATGTATATGTGTATATATATATGTATATATATATATATATATATATATATATATATATATATATATATATTTATATATATATTCCTAATTTGCTTGAATTCGTTAACTTTTAAGTCTTTCAGAATTAGAATTGGAAAATTACATCCCTTATTTTATATATTTTTGCAAAGAGAACGTTTTCCTAACTCATTAAACGTACTAATTTCTAAAGGCAAAACCATTTCTGTCTTCAGAGTACACCATGTACTAAAGTATTCAATCTCAATAACATGGTTGATTTAATCCTTGCCACCTGGACGCTTTCCAGTTACAGCGTTACAGGTTTCAGCTCTTGTCCCTGGACTTGCGGTCCCATGTTTGGAATTTTGTTAAAAGAAATCACTTCTTAATTGGTTGGGTTCATAACTGATTCAATAGAGAGAAGTAAACTTTCTTTGAGTATCTGAAGTAAATGACCAAGGGCGATTATTTTTGTCACTTTTTATGTTTGACTATTCAGTAATTTTATACACACACACACACACACACACATATATATATATACACACACACACACACACATATATATATATATATATATATATATATATATATATATATATATATATATATATATACAGGTGTTTCTGAAATTAGAGCCCCCATCCTCCACAGAACAAATGGAAAGTTATGAAGTTTTCTGCTATAGCGTGTCTCTAAGTACAGTATTTAAAGTTTCTATTAAGCTATTTTTCATTTTACATTTCTTGTATTTTCAGACTGATTGACGGAGTTAGATACAGCCATGGCTAACGACTAGGAGGAAATCAGATGGATTGACCGAATCCGGGCTGTAACCTTCAGAGAGGCCAGGGATGCTGGCGCATCCTTCATTCCACATTACTGGATAGCTAAATACATTAAAAGAGATGAATCCTTTGTTAAAAGAAACTGGAACAAAAATCCATGTGACTGTCATCGCGAAAAGAGTGAGAATCTTGTAAGGCCTGAAGTCCTTTCTCAGGAGTCAAAAGACATCATAGCTGAGGCAGTGGGTAGACCAAGAAAGTCATTATGTGTATATATATAAAAGTGAATGTTTGTATATTTGTTTGGCTTCATTAGAAATCCGAACCACTCGACAGACCCAGACGAAATTTTGCACATGACCTCTATGTCACCCCAAAAGGTTATTAACTCAAACACAGATAGAACAAAGGAAATTTTCGTTTTTACGTCACCATTTCCTTCAGTTTTCTGGGTTTATTCTCATTTTTCAACTGACGCTTCACATTTTCTTCTGGTGCTGCCATAAGTATGATTAACATACAACAATGAATCCCCTATAACATCAATTTTTTATCAGAATTTACATGAATTTTGATCATAATTTATGATACTTATTAATATAAATGTTAAACATACACCTCACTGCTTGGTTGTATTGCTAAATTAAATATTTTTGGCTTCATTACAAAACATATTTCATAGCTGTAAAGCAATGAACCCAAACCAGCGGGTCCAAAGTTTTTTTTTAGTTGTCTTCCTCATTCGCACATGCATAGTAGTTGCTAGCCCAACATAAAGTGCAAGATGTATGATGATAGTATATCTTTTTCTCTATTAGTTCAAATGTGAACTTTCTTGATAATTTGATCATCTCTTCTTCATTTTTACCTTCGGAATTTGTTTTAGCGACTACTTCGTAGCATCATGATGGCATATATCGTTATAAATTCGGTTTAAATGAGGTTTATGGGGTGTTTTGGCAACAGCACTTCACTGCATACCTAATGCTGGTAGGTACGGTCTGCCACCCCAAGTGTGGAAAAAATTTCCACATTCTTTTTAGGGGGTTTATTGTGGTCAGATATATTATTCTCTTATATGATTCACTGACCTATATTCTCAGTCATTTGCATATTTATATATATGTTTATATAATAATGACTGAATAAAGTGCCATCAAAGAATGGTTGTTTATGCCGAATCATGAAGCATCAGAAGTCGATCGAATGATGTCTCGATTGACACGTCGAATGCAGACGACAACAGAGTAACCGATTTAGATTTCCATATAATTAAGGTAACCTAAATCTATTTAAAATTGTTTTAATAAATGTAAAAAGTGATTGTGATTAACTTGATAAGGATGTTTATGGGAAATGACCTTTAGACTGTGAAGGAAAGCATGTATTGTATATATGTTAGATTTTACTGATGGTTGAATGAATTTAAAATTTAGGCGAGCGTGGAAGTCAGTGATGTGTTCTGTAAATGTGGCAACACTGGGTCCACCTGTTGTTGCACGAGAGATAGACCTTCTCCCTTCCCACACACACACAAACACACCTAAGTGCGAATTGTAGAAATACAATATTTGTTATTTATTGTCTTTGTTCAGTGGAGATGCTTTTTATTGTCTTCTGATAGAGGAACATAACTTTCCCTCCCCCTCTGTCTTTCCCTCACCCTCCCCTCCCCTTCCCGTTACCTCTTTCCTCCTTTTTCCCTCCCCCTCCCTTCCCCCCCTCCCATTTTCCCTTCCTCCTCCCCTCCCTTTCCCCTTCCCCTCCCTTTCCCTTTCTCCTCCTCTTCACCCTTCCCCCTCTCCCTCCTCCCTCCCCTCCCCTTCCCCTTCCTTCTTCCTTCCCCCTACCCATAGACTGTCATTCAGAGTTTTCTCAGGCAGCGATGGGTTGGTCAGCTAAGTAATTATATATATATATATATATATATATATATATATATATATATATATATATATATGTGTGTGTGTGTGTGTGTGTATGTGTGTGTGCATGCATGTGTATATATATGTATATATAATTAGTGTTAACCCTGATAGCAGGGGAGAAGCTCCTAATGGTTTCTTCCCTTTGTTTTTTATAAACCTTGCTTTAAAAAATAGGTTTAAAGATCCAAAGAAAAGTTAAATGAAATGCTGATGGGTGTTTTAGATATGTCTCAAGAAAGGTCGTCAGGATTAGGACAAATGACCATCCATGGTCTGATGATACATCTAGATCAACTTACCTTAACAAACAGACCAAATTCTACACATGGAGACGAAGTCGTTTACAAGAAAATTACACCATTTTTTGTTGAGTCTAGCAGTAATACGCACAGAATTATCATATAGCTGAGAGAAATTACAATAATTCCTTTAAGAGGAAACTTGGAGGAATTGCTCAGCCTCATATGCAGTGGCCCAAATTGACATCTATCTTTGGGTCAGGCTTGCCTTCCATTCCACTGCTACTAACAGACAATGGAAGATGGTTACTGGTCCTGTCCTAAGGAAAAGGCTGAACTACTTCATGGATCTAAGCAATCAGCTGAGGATGCCCCTTTCCCTTATACTTGTCATCCTGAACTTGTTCTTATAAAATTTGCATTTTGCTCTAGGGATGTTATGGAAATTTTTTATAATTTTGATAGCTAGGGTGGAGAAGATCCTGATAGCTTCTTCCCTTTGTTTTTTAAGGTTTGTAGTGTGTTGTCTCCCAAGATTAGTAGGTTCTGTAGCTGTTTATATCAATGTAGCATCATTGCAGATGAGCTCAAGCTTAGTAATGCAGTGCCTGTTCCAAAGAGTGGCATATCTGCAGACTGCAGTAACTGCAGGCCACTTTGTATTCTCCCTTTGCTCTCCAAAGTTGCATAAAAACTTATTTTTAAGCCACTATGCAAGTATGTAGAATCTAAGGATTGTTAACTTATTGCCAGTATGTATGTAGAAAACACTTAGGTACCTTTTAGATTTGACATGCCATTTGATAAGGGTTTTGAGTGTAGAGTAATTCAAATAGATTTTAGTGCTGCTTTCGATTTAGTAAATCACGAGGCATTTATTTGTAAACTACAGAATCTTGGAGTGAGTAGATGTTTTGTAGGATTACTTCGAGATTTCCTAACAGGTAGGCAGCAGCGAGTTGCTGTTGATGGGATCCCCAGTGAACCAAGACCTATTGTGTCTGGAGTTCCACAGGGTACTTGTCTTGGTCCACTGTTATTGTAAGTGTTATACAAGTGTCATGGTTGTTGGCCTGGAAAACAAGACTGTTCGGTATCCTAGTGAAACGACACTTGTGGGTTTAGTCAAGTCTCCTCTTATGAGAAATGAAGCTACCCTTAATTTCAGTTGTGACGTAGAGCAGATTAGCGAATGGTGTCGTCAGTGGGGTATGAGGCTGAACTCCAGTAAAATGAAAAAACTGTTGATTAGTAGATCTTGTGGTGATTTTCCACCCCATTCTCCCCTTAAAAGGGGTGGGACTGCCGAAGGAGTGTGAAGCTTTGACTATACTATACTCTATTTTTTTTTATTCTGGCAAAAATGTGCTTGAAAGTGGGTGGTACCTTGACGATGATTGGATGAATGTAACATGTCTGAATAGCATTGTTATATTTCATATAAGTACTTGATTATCTGGGTGAAAGCTTATTGAATAATCCACATTTATGTCTCAAAAATATATTTGTCCGTGCTTCTATGTAGTTAAGAGACTATGAAAATATGTTCATAAGACCAATATTAAATACCACATTGCCAAAGTCAACATCTTGAAATGTAATACATTATATATATATATATATATATATATATATATATATATATATATATATATATATATATATATATATATAATCAGTATATATATAATATATATATATATAATTTATAACTGTCAGCTCTCAGCCCCCTGTAGTGTGGTTATGTTGTTAGGGGTAGTTGCTTGCCAGTTGGTCATATATTCTTCAAATGGTCATTATAGTATAGGCAGATCATTACAAATTTTCAAAAGATGCCAGGAACTTTTGATTAGCTGAAGGTTTAAGTATAGTTAAGAGGCTGGTGAGGTAATGAGAGATTTACAGGAAAGCCAAGTTTTGATGTAATAGGAGGTTTACCAAGAGATCAGTACCTTATAGGGTCGTAGGCTTGCAGATATCAGTCTTGATGTAAGTCATAGTTCGTTGTTGGCTTTACTGAAAATTGCTTGATAATCAGTGATTGAAACTTTAGGGAGGTTGGTGTTTAATTTCTGAAAAAGCCAAATGTACAGCAGATATATTTTAGTTTTCAATCTTGGATATATGATATCAGTACACTCTCTCCATTAAAGACATATGTCTGATATTTTCAATTATTAAATCTTGTCACATATTGTTTGAAGCCTGTTTCTCCCCTATAAAGTTATGACAACTTAAATAGGCCATTACAGTTCTTATGAAACTGTAGAGAATTAATGAACTGTGTCTTTTGGACATTCTTTAAAGTCACATCCTTTTAAAAGACTCATATATATGTTATTAACACCACACCCACTTCTATAAAGAACTGTTTCCTTCAAAGAGCCACGTCCTATTTCATGAAGCTATCCCATTTTCTTAAAGCTGTGTCCTCTTTATATATCTGTGAAACTGCATTGCCTTCTACATAGACGCATCTAGCTTTTTAGAAGGTATAATATTTCTGTAAACTGCACTTATTTTGTAAAGTTCCGCCGATTCCTATAAAGCTATGTTCTCTTCTGCAAAGCCACATCGCCTTTTATTATGCCATACCTCCTTTTAGAAAGCCATATCCCCTTTTGTGAACTCCCATTCCAATGATTATGGTAACATCCCTCTCCTTGAAACTTTACACCATTTCCAAAAACCCTGATTTCTTTCTGAAGATCAGAATCCCCATTCTCGAAAGGTACAGCCCTATTTTTGGAACTACAACTTGTATGTAAATCCACTCCCTAGAATATAAAGATGCACCTCACCATTTGTAAGCCACTCCCTTCTATATAAATCATGTGTCCTGTTGAGCCTTCTGATAGCCACTTTGCTTTATGCGGAATCTCATCCCTTCTAGGAAGAGACACTCCCTTTTATTAAGCTCCCATTAAGAATGATAGCCATGTCTCACTTTTTGAAACATGGCACTCTCCACAGGACCTTGTTCACGTCCATGAAACCACATATGCAACTGTAGATTCACACCTATTTCAACGTGACCACTCGTGCTTAAAAGTGTGTCTCCGTCAGTAGATTAGTCTCCTGTGTGCTACTCCCAGTCCTTAAGCCACACCCTCTTTTATTTTATTTGATAAAGGTTTCCCGGATAGCTATTCACATCCTCTTGTATTTTATTTGTGTCCGTTTTTACATCTGTAACGTAGCGGAGAAAGAAATAAAATTCATTTCCATTGTTTTAATTACTAGAACTGTGGGTTTCCACTCGCCCCTTCATAAACTCTCTCCTTCATTCCCCAAAATGGTTAAGCCTAACCGTTCTCTCAGTCCAAATGACTGCGTAAGGCCTTGTTCCAGATGACCTTTGAAGATGCCTTCCTTGGCGGTGCCAGACAATGGGCAAGGGAGGGGCCAAAAAGAGAAAGTTGGCGTCCCGCCCTATCCTGAAGCCTCCACGAGGGTTAACTGATGCCATGCTGCCTATATAGAAAATGTGGCAAAGATTGACCTTTGTGCCACCTATGTTGGACGCAGTGCATAATCCCTGAAGGTTATTTATAGACGACGCAACGAAAATCGAGAGAAAGACGCGCTCAAAACACCACCCAGGGCAGATGTCCTTAACCTTGCCTGACCTTCGAATTTTCCACGTGTTCAACCCCGAGGTTCGAACCAGTGTACCTTTGCAGTGGCATTTTAATTCCCTCCTCCATCGCCAGCGCCCTATCGAACGAGGACACCGTCAACTTAGCGAAGGTAATGTACCAGAATTAGGTTTCTTAGTCAGCCACGATTCCTGTTATTTCCCTGTGTTAGGAACAATCGTTTGCTGATTGTTCCCTTGGTGGATTGTTGCCTCCTTTGTTTTCTTTGTTTTTCTTGCTGGCGAGTTGACGTCTGTTGGATGGCGTCAGACTTCGTCAGTCAGGTTCGTAACAGCGACCAGTCAGGTTCGTAACAGCAACAAGTCAAGTTTGTAGCAGCAACGAGTCAGGTTGAGGGTAGCAGCAAGCCAGCTGGAGTAGCAGCAGCAGGTATCCGTACCTGCGAGTCAGGTCCTGGCAGCAGAGCAGCGGAGAGTTTCTTGAGGACGAGATGGTTGCCGTGTCGGCTCTGTCGTGGTCGTCAGTACTGGAGGAGGACGTCAGCACTGTGCTTGAGGACGAGATGGTTGTTGTTTCGACTCTGTCGGAGTTGTCCTGCAGTGTTCCTGTCAAGCAGCTTAGGGCTGTTTCGACGGCTCTATTAAGTTCGTCTAAGTATGTTTATGTAACTCTGGCTGCTTACGTATTTATTATACTGCTTATACAGTTCATATTATGCTGCTTGCGTATTTGTTTTTTATGTATTATGCTGCCTGTATTAATTAATTTTGCTGCTCTCGTATTTATTGTTTGTTTTTATTTATTACGCTGCCTGTATTAATTAATTTTGCTGCTCAAGTGTTTATTAATTTGTAGTTTAAATTACTTGTATTTTGCTGCTGTTAAGTAATTAATTCATTAGTAGTAATGTTCATTTTATTGTTTTTAAATTGAACCTGACTCGACTGTATATTGTGTATATACTTTATTGTAAATAAATTAATTTTAAGGTAACCTTTTTTGTATTTGTTCTGCTCCTCTCTCCTTTGTTTGTCACCTCTCGTCAGTCATTTCAGCCCAATTGCTTGTTTTCTGTAAAGAACCTGTCGATCTCGAGAGGCGAGATCGTAATATTGGCGACCTTAGGCCAGGGTTGGTTCTGTTTTGGCTGGCGGGGGTGTGGCAGCATTGGGGAGAGTATTTTGTTTGTAAAAAAAAAAATTTTTATTGTAAATTTTTTTTTTCTGTTAGGTGGGGAGGTGTTAGGAACAATCGTTTGCCGATTGTTCCCTAGGTGGATTGTTGCCTCCTTTGTTTTCTTTGTTTTTCTTGCTGGCGAGTTGACGTCTGTTGGATGGCGTCAGACTTCGTCAGTCAGGTTCGTAACAGCGACCAGTCAGGTTCGTAACAGCAACAAGTCAAGTTCGCAGCAGCAACAAGTCAGATTGAGGGCAGCAGTAAGCCAGCTGGAGTAGCAGCAGCAGGTATCCGTACCTGCGAGTCAGGTCCTGGCAGCAGAGCAGCGGAGAGTTTCTTGAGGACGAGATGGTTGCCGTGTCGGCTCTGTCATGGTCGTCGTGATTAGAGGAGGACGTCAGTACGTTTCTTGGAGGACGAGATGGTTGCCGTGTCGGCTCTGTCGTGGTCGTCAGTACTGGAGGAGGACGTCAGCGCTGTGCTTGAGGACGAGATGGTTGTCGTTTCGACTCTGTCGGGGTTGTCCTGCAGTGTTCCTGTCAAACAGCTTGGGGCTGTTTCGACGGCTCTATTGAGTTCGTCGGTGGATATTGTGTAACTTTGGCTGTAATGTAACTAGTAGCATGCTGCTTACGTATTTATTAAACTGTTTATGTAGTTCATATTATGCTGCTTGTGTATTTATTGTTTTTGATTTATTATGCTGCCTGTGTATTAATTAATTTTGCTGCTCAAGTGTTTATTGATTTGATGTTTAATTACTTGGATTGTATTTTGCTGCAGCCTTTTTCTTTTAAATGTAATGATTCAATTTTGATAGTGATGCATTTTGGATGTAAAATTTTCTTTCAGAGCCAATTTTAGTTATGGAATTTTTGGTAACTGACTCATTTTGTATATATTAAAATTGAACCTGAATCACTGTATATTGTGCATATACTTTATTGTAAATAAATTAATTTTAAGGTAACCTTTTTTGTATTTGTTCTGCTCCTCTCTCCTTTGTTTGTCACCTCTCGTCAGTCATTTCAGCCCAATTGCTTGTTTTCTGTAAAGAACCTGTCGATCTCGAGAGGCGAGATCGTAATACCCTGCCTATTTTTCATTTATTTTCCTTTGTGCAATCACCTTCAGTAATGTGTTGGAGCATTCAGTGTTAAACGTAATTATGCATTTAGTGTTGAACTGAGTTATTTGGCACCATCTGTGCAATTCCCTCAGTATCCTTTGAGCGTCTTATTATTATTGCAGGTAACTGTCGTTCATATATTGCAGATAGGCCTTGACTGTAGAATTGCTCGGCTCTATCCATGTGCAGTTCCCCTTCTATCCCCACTGCGATGTTTCCGGTTATGAAGACATCATCGGCGTAGAATATTTATTTTGTGTTGAATTCATTCATGTAGCACGCCCTTATTATTACCTGCCCAGTAATTCGTCATTCTTCTGATCTGTAAGTATAATTAGTTAAGAGAACCCTTGAGTTTACGTAATTTTCCCTCATATGAAGAAGGCCCTAAGCCACAGATTTTCCCTTGTTTGTCTACGAATTGTCCTAATATTGAGTCAGATGTGTAATAAATATAAGGAACTCTCTGCGTTCATCCGCTGCCTCCCAGAATCAAGTGAGTAATCCCGTGATATTCGTAGCAATAGTTATTCAAGTCCACAACGAAAAATCTCCTCTGAATGACATATGATGACATTTTTCTCGCTGTTCACAACCTAGAAAATTTTTGAACTATAAATGTATCACATTGCCGTTTCTCTACACATGAAAAGTCGAAAGAGGAGAAAAAATGTTTTGAGTAATGACTATTCCTGTACACTGTATACCAGCCTTTTTAACAGTTTTCATAAGCTGCATTTTTCATTGGATTGAGTTGTATTTTATATTTAACGATTCTTATTCGAGCATCAAATCCAGTTAATGGTTCAAATTGTGCACTGGTTTGGGTTGGAATTTTTTTTGATACAGCATGCACTGGTTATATTCATTAGTCAGATTGTCTAAATGTAAAGAAAATCTTAGGATAAGCCAACTTGTAAAAGTGAGAACAATGTGCCGAAAAAGAGGAAAAATTTAAATTATAATCTTGTTATATTATGATTTATTTGGTACCCCACGCTTTTTGCATAGATGAAACATTATAAAACAAAACCCTTGAGAGGAAGGTAGAATCTGTTCTTTGTCTTGATATTACAGAAACGAGAACATTACTTGGAATTCCTATTGCCTACAATAGCAAGGAGGCTGTTGTTGTGGTGGCTATTTATAATGCGTCAAGTTATCTATTAATTGCAGAGCTATTCTTATATGTTCTACTATGGATAAACTGTTAAAACACATCATGAAATCTCAAAGATATATGAATTGAGGGAAATGCACATCCATGGTTTAGGTATTAGTAAATTCAAAATGGGAGTAAAATGATCGGCTTGTGGATCTGCAGAATACTAGCGTCTACATTGCATTGCTGGAAGTGACATATTTTTTGAGAGGATGTACCGAACTCTCTTTCATGGTTCTGTCAGGGTGGGATGTTGATGTGTAAGGCAAATAGGTCTTTGTTTTAGATACTGGCGTTTGTACAAACAGCTTAATCATCATTCTAGTTTTTATTTTCCTTTCATTTACAATGACTGCTGCATTTCAAAAGCCTTTAAGCTAATCGGCTTAACTGTATAATGACTGCTTTTTGAACCATATCGGAATAATACGAGTATGGCATTTGTTACAGTAAGCCTAGAATTAATTTTTTCACTTTGAAAGAAAAAGAGCCCATGTAATGTATTGTATTCCCAGAAGCTCTTGGTGACACGTTTATTTTTACAGCTTTGAAGCGGGTTGACTTAATGAAAGACTGGCTATTTGTTGTCGAATTTGTTTATAAAACCTATGAGAGCTGTGAGTATATAGTGTTTTTCTTCGTTTATTATCTCCGCTCTTGCTTTGACTGAGTTCGTTGTTAATGTTGTTAACAGCATTCTGTTCCACACTTGTATGTTTCTGTTAATAACAGAATATAGAAGATAACTGAATGAAGATTGCTAATGTAGAACAAAGCAGTAAGAAGTTTTTTTAGAATTAGCGTTTTTTGTATCTTTCAAATATCTTTACTTGACTAGTTAATATTTACTGTGGCACTTGTTGATTCTGGCGAGATCTAAGTAGTGTCACCCACATAGGGATTAACGTGGACTGTGAAATGCTCATTGAAAATACTCGTCAGAGTTAGGTAGAACTACGGATTAACACGGGATTCTTACTAAACAGCGGATACTGAAGTCTTTACGAGAATTGAACCTCAGGTTGGATTAAACTCGGTAAGCCTTGTTTTTGTTTCATTAGTATTATACCCCCCATTCTTACAAGTTAGGTTCTATCCCTCCCTTTTCATCTCTCCAATTTTTTTAAATTTCTGGTATTTTTTCAGCTCAAAACGGGATAAGGGAATTAGGTAGGTGTAACCGTACGCCTTGTTGTAAAAGTAAAGTTAAATAAGTATACCTTAGTTGTACCAGACCACTGAGCTGATTAACAGCTCTCCTAGGGCTGGCCCGAAGGATTAGAATTATTTTAGTGGCTAAGAACCAATTGGTTACTTAGCAACGAGACCTACAGCTTATTGTGGAATCCGAACCACATTATACCGAGAAATGAATTTCTATCACCAGAAATAAATTCCTCTAACTCTTCATCAGCCGGCCGGGGGAATTGAACTCCGGCCCATCGAGTGACAGTCCGAAGCTCTACCGACTTACCCAACGAAGGGCCTATGTGAAAGTAAAGAGATTACCTTTACCTCAGAACGGATAGTTAAGAGATTACCTTTACCTCAGAACGGATAGTTAAGAAAATGTACCGTTAATAATTAAAAATTCAAATTGCATGTTTATTGCTCATAAGAATCATGATACATGAAACCCGTAAGAAAATGTTTAAAGTAATTATTAATGCTACTTAAGGGTTAGCATGTCCATTTATTGCTGTTTAGTGCTCAGAATAGTCATGAAGCTTGACATCTTTATTGCATTTTAATACCCTGAGTCCCCTTGATCCCAAGCCCTTGGCGAGGTGGGGGTCTTAGGGATCCACTGCAGGGAGTGTGTGCTCCTTTACCCCTACCCTCTCTGCTGTGGATTCAACCGAACATTGGGACCTATAATTCTTTTACTCTTCCTCCTATAAATTTTCCCCTTCCTTTCTTCCTCTTTCGTTGACGGCCTTTGCATGTTATTGAATTACGAAAGTCACCTCTTTTGTAACTTTGAAAGAGGATGGAGTTGGACGGCATGCCGTTCCAACCGTAGAACTAGAATACCCGACATGGTCGAGCGAGAGGAAATTTTTATGTTAAACCATGCCCTCAATGCTGCGTCCGATCTCGACGGACTGACGACCCCTAAGGCACTGAGGGTATGGTGTACATCAAGGTGAGGATCCCAGGCCCAGTTACCACTGTGGGTAACAGTATTGCTCCTCCCCCTGTTGGGTCTCCCTGGTGAGAGGGACCTCATCCAGGATGAAACTGATATTATTCGTCTTATGAATATGAATCCTAACTACCTATGACTTCTGGCATGGCAATGGACTGTTTAGAGGAAAGCTCAATTTACAAAAGCCAGAGTGGTATCAAAAACATAAACCATATAGTAAACCCAAAAAGAGTAAATACCGACATGACCCAACCTTGACTCACTTCGACTCCCTCTTTGGGAGTGGAAGCTGGTCAAGGTTTCAAACTTTGGAAACAGACCAAAAAATTTCAACACAAAAATTGGAAAATTATTTATTAAATAAACATTCAGTGGCAGAAATGTCGTTCAGACAGATAAAATAAAAGACTTGCCTTATAGAAGCCACAACAAAAGTCATTCTGAAAACTATTTGTCCATAGAAAATATAGATATAAATGTAAAAAAAAAAAAAATGATACTATGAACAGCATTCAGCGTACCATTGTGCTTCCTGAGAATAATAGCGAGCCAATCGAAAAGAATTTGCTATTAGACTCTTAAAAGGAGATATCCTAAGGTCCAGGATTGTGAACTATATGTTGTACCAAGTAAACAGAAGAATAAACATATTAAAAATCGCTAAAATAAAATTTGAAGGTCAAGATCTACCTCAGGAAATAAAAATTTTGGACCATAACAGAGAGATAAGACCATATGTCCCAAAGCCACTACAGTATCAAAGTTTTAGTATGAGCACACGAAGAAAGACTGTCGAAATGAACCTGTATGTGCGTTTTGTGGATCTGACGCACATACCACCCAGTGGAAGTGTGGTGAACCGAAGTATGTAAATTATGGGCAAGATCATCATGCAAGGTCCAAAGAATGCCTGTATTATGTATGCAATACAGAATAGAAAAATAGAAAATATTACAAGAAAGAACAGGGATGTGTATAAAAGAGGCTAAATTAGAACTGAAAATGAGAAGAATTTCAAGATCCGACTAAGAAACATACATACTCTTCAATAACAAGATTCAGTAATGAAGTAAAAACACTTGCAGACACAAGTAACAAAACACAGAAAAATAAATCTCAAGAAGAAGTAAACACTTAACAGAAGAATTCTAAAATGGTAAAGAGTCAAGAAACAGGTGCAGATGATATGGATGATATTTTTTTCAAATTAATTTGAAATATTAATGCAAATAGGAACACAAGAAGATACTACTACAGAAGTATCAGAGGAAAGTTGTGGTGGGCCGGAAATTAAAGACAAAAAGAGACCTTTGGAGAGAACACCACCCAAAACGAAGACCCCAACTGTTATTAGAGAAACATCAGTTAAACCAAAGACAAAGATATGAAACAAGCTAAGAATATACCCTTATCTCCTAAAATAATAGTAAAACAAATGGAAGCAGATATCCAAAACACTGAAGAGGTTAAAGAGAACCATACCATAGATAAGAATGTTTGTCACGGGAGAAGAGGTTACTCCATCACCAGTAATTTGTATAAGAGCTAATGAAGTAAGAAATATATATGATAACACACGCGGATGTAGAATGATAATGCTTTGCTGAACTGTGCACTAATCATTTATGGATTCGAAATTTATTTCCTGATGAATGGCGTAAAGCTATAATAATTCCTATCCTCAAAATTGGAAAGGATCCCAGTAATATGAATAGTTACAGACAAATTTCTTTAACAAGTTGCTTATGCAAATTACTAGAGAAAATTGTAAATGCTTGACTAACGCGGCACATTCAAAAAAATAAAATTTTGACTCCCATTCAGTTTGGGTCACGTTGTAACATGCGCAGAGGGTTTGACCGCAAACAAATTATTGTAGCTGTCTTTTTTTTTTACATTGAAAAGGTATACGATACTACATGGAGATATGCAATATTAAAAGCGGTATATAAAAATAACATCCGTGGACATTTACCTACGTTTATCCAAAACTTTCTAACAGATCGCACTTTTCAGGTGAGAATTGATGAAGTTTTGTCAACAATATTTCCTCTTGAAAATGATGTTCCACAGGGAAGCTTCCTTTGTGTCACACTGTTTACCTTAGCAATAAATGGTAGTAATAGTCTACCCATTGGAATTAAAAGTAACCTGTATATGGATGATTTTGCCATATGTTATTCAGTATCTCGTATAAAACATGCAGAACGAATCATTAATAAAGTTATAGTAAAAATAGATGAATGGGCGTCATCTGTAGGCTCTTAATTTTCCATAGATGAGACTCGAGCAGTCATGTTTTATAAAAAAATAAAATGTGGAAAAAACGATGAAGAAATAGATTTAAAAGTCAGAAATCACAGTATACCAATTGGCCAAACAGCAAAATTTTTAGGATTAGTATTTGATTTAAATTGGAAAGCCCACGTAACATATATAAAATCAAAATGTAAAAGAGCATTAAATCTAATTAAAAATTATCGAGCACTACTTGGAGAGCCAATAGAAATGCGCTTGCTATACTATATATGGCAACAGTGTTGTCTATCATTGATTATGGAAGCGAAATATATGGCTCAGCACCGGACGCAACCCTGAAAACGTGAGACCCAGTTCATAACGAAATCCTTAGAATATGTTCAGGGTCCAATAGATCATCACCTACCTCATCTTTACAAGTTGAATGTGGTGAACTACCACTGTCTCTCCATAGAGAATTAATAACGACGAAAAGTGCCCAAAGAATTCAGACTAGTGATTCACCAACGAAAAAATTATTTGAATTAAGAGATGTGTTTATAAACAGTCAATCACCACCTTTCCTGGTTAGAGCTAAAAGATTTTTTGACTCACTGACTGTAAATATAGTTACGTTCAGTATTAAAACTACCTCCTCCTGGGACTATGAATAAAATGAAAATTTGCAAACAATTAAGATATCTAACAAAAAGATACTCATATACCCCAGAACGCCATAGAAAACATACAGTAGAACATATAATCCGAAAAGGTCCACATTACGCAATGTACACAGCAGGATCAAAATCACAATACGGAGAGGGATATGCTTAGTATCCCAAGACAAAACGTGAGTTCTCTCTACCTGATAATGCCTCAGTATTTACAGCAGAGTTGTGTGCAATAGCATCAGTCATAAAAATAATTAAAGAAACCTCATTCAATAATTTTGTAATTTTTAGCGACTCAAGAAGCCCTATAGAAACAATTCCAAGTTACAAACCAAAAAGTAACTTTGTACAACAAATTAAGTTATTTTTCCATATTTGTATGATAATGAGAAAAAATATAGAAATATGTTGGACCCCTGCCAATATAGGAATTAAGGGAAATGAAGAGGCTGATAAACCAGCCAAAGAAGTAGCCCATACAGCACATATTAAAATGAGTATTATAAATAAATGGTAAAATGTATTTAATGAAGAACCTGAAAATAATAAATTAAAACAAACAAAACCTGGTGTTGGAAAATTGAGTTCACCTTACCAAAGAGAGAGACAAACGCAAGTAATTCTAACACGCCTCCGAATAGGCCTTACCCGTCTAATACAGGACACCTAATAAATAACCTGGATAACCCTGCTCTGAATGTAAAATAATGAAAACAGTTAAACATTTATTGTGTGAATATCTGAAGTATAATCAGCAACGGCTATCAAGTTTTGGGAATAAATTGATCGGTGTAATTTTGTCAGAACTTCAACATTTGCAATTAATCTGATTATAACGTTATTGAAAAATCGTAATTTAATTGACAAACTATAAAAAATAATAAATATAAGTAAAAAATCCTTCGTGCCAGCCCTGTGAGAGCTGTTAATCAGCTCAGTGGTCTGGTAAAACAATAATAATAATAATAATAATAATAATAATAATAATAATAATAATAATAATAATAATAATAATACAATGAGCGCCACTTTATGATGATGACGATGATGATTGTATTGCTGTCTGTTATCAAGTTACTTAATATCATGGGTTACATATGGACACCGGTATAAAGTTGTGGCCACAAATAATCATGACATAAACCATCGTTCAGAGAAATCATGAACAGGAGAGGAAGGCGAATGTGTTTTATGGGGGCGTAATAAATTGAGAGAGAGAGAAACAGAGAGAAACTACATTTGATTAAATAGGAAAGCGCAGTAAGGTTTTTCAAACGCTTCTCACTATTTTTTTCTGTATCAAACGATACTTGAGGAAATTAATTTCTTGCTCCTGTTCACTACACTGGAAATGTTGAAAGAATTGTCTGCCTGGCTATTCTGAGAATAGACGTTAAGATCATACATAAAGGTTGGACGTTCATTCTTTTTCTTCTCGAAAGGGGGAAATTGCTGACTGTATGAAGACGGTACGTTATGCCAACGTATGGATGTAAAGGAATTTACAATACATTATTTATATGTTTATACATGTAAAAATGACGGAGTTCACAAAAATGGTAGTGGCGTTGGTGGTAGCACCAGCGGCGTGGAGCATGAGGGAACCATACTGCCATTGCAGTCTTCAGTGAAAACTGTTTCTTAGGTCGGGTGTATGAAAGATATGACGCAAATTACGGAGAAAACTTGACGTTTTTAAGTTATCAAGCGGGCTGCATTGCTAACATCAACACTGGGTATTCTGCTTGCAATTGGTTGATAGGTAGAAATTGTAAAGAAAAGGGACAGATAGGAACTCTGAATAAGACTGATTTTCTCTCAGAAATTGGCCTCTTTTGACAGGTCTTTGCAAGCAGAAATAAAGCGATGGGTAAATCTGTGACAGCGGGCACTAGTGGTTAGCTGCCGAAGCTGGCGGCTGAGACAGATTTCAACAGCAAAGCATGTGAAGCTTTTTGGGTCTCCCATACTCAGATGAGATACACTCAAAATGATACTATTCATACCTCCACCCCACTAGAGTAAGTCATTCATCAGCCTGATACTAAACTAAGGACTTGTTACAATATGCAAGTTATAATAGATGATTATATATTCCAATATATAAAATACAATTTATACATTTTAGATGTCCATTTTAAAGATAATGAATTACAACAAAATGTGCAACCATTCCACATCCATATTATGCAGATACCTTTCAGGCGGCTAATAAGGTACTAGGTTGCTATAGATTAGAATAGTATAAAAATAAATTGAATTTTACATTTGCATTTGCAGATACAAGACATAAAGTGCACAGGTTGCCATGTACAAGAAATGACTGTTACAGATTGATTTTTTGTGGAGATCAGACTTGGATAGGGGGACAGGGAGCTTTGTGAGCTTCCAGTAAGCAGGAATTTAACCTGTTAATGGGTACCCATCACCGTTTGTGACGTAGAAGCTTGAATGTTTTTTCTTTCGTTCAAGGAGGAGGTAAGCCCCCCTGTATGGGGCTGTTAGTAGAGGCTTGTGGGCATCATTGTGCAGGAATATGAAGTGATTCTTGTTACTGTTTCTCTCTATCCATGTACTCTTGCATGTAAGGGCAGTACTTTCCAATGATCCTGCAGTCTTGATGAATATCATCTCAGCAGGGGAGGCACTGATTTCCTTCAGTGAAGTGGTGTGAAGGCTGAGGAGGACCAAGAGGAGTATTGATATCCAGTTTGGGCAGCTGCATTTGGCAGTACAGCCTTGAAGGAATGGTGGTTTCTTTTTGCTGTGCCATTGGTGGCAGGGTTGGAAGTGTGATGGATTCTGGATCCCAGTAATTTGGCCAGGGATGTCCATATTTTCCAGGTGAAGGTTGTTCCTCAGTTGAAGGTTATGTGGAAACAGTTGACCAAGCTCCTGAAGAAGGTCTTCTTACAGTCAAGTAAGGTTACCTCCAACATAGTTTGGAGTGTTTTGTAGCCGTATCTGTAGCCGTCTGATGGGGGGAAGGGCCCATTATGTTGACATGCTTTATTTCGTGTGTTGGGTTACTTTACTAGTTTGGCACTTTATGCATTGTTTTGCTTTGTTTTTCATATTCTTTTGGCCTATGCCAATGAATTTTTTTGCTACCTTCTTGGATGATGTGAAATACCTTCCTCCAAAAGGTAGATGGTGCTGGCATTGTAGATGATGAGGGTTTGATAGGTCTTTGTTTTGGGTTTTCAGAGTTGTATTTTATTGCTAACTAGGCACAGTTGATTTCTGTTCTGGACAGTGTCTGCGACTTTGTTATTTCTGCTGGGTATATGTTGTATATGCTCATGACTTGTTGATAGCCTAGCACTGGTGCTTGTGGGTGGAATGTGCATCTGGGTTTTGGTAATGGCATGGACAAGACTAGTGGTTGCTGGTTTGTTGAGATGTTCAAAGGTGTACCCTTGAGTGTTGGATAGTTAGGTATACAGCACAAAGTTCCCTTTCAAAGCCCCTCAACATGGGACCGCCTTGACATGGTAAGGGGCCTTTTGGACTGCTGGAATTTTTTCCTGGGTTTGAGTCCAAGAGTTTTATATATATTAACACAAATTTAGAGTAAGTATTGTGGAACTTTTGACCTTTGCTAAAATTTTTGGACCTGATAAATAGGAAAAGATATCACAGCTGGTACTGGTTTTATATCCGAAGCTAAGCAGTGGGAACTTTGGTAGGATCATCAACTACCTGATAATGTTTGGACCTGAGAGATATCAGATTGATAGCTCAAGGGCAAAACTCTTCTTTAGGGTTGGGCCATGGGTTCCAGGGGTCTGGTCCTGGGGATAAGACTGAGCATTCTATCTGGTTTGCCCACAATATGATTAGGGTGGGGATGATTGTATTCTTGCAATACTCTCAGTCCCAGCAAGCAGGTTGGCTCAACACTTGGGCCTCTTTAATTGTGTTGTGCCATCCCCTGTGGAGTAGGGCTGAGATTTGGGAGCCAGCTCTCACTTGTGCCATTGGTAGAAGAATGAACTACATAAAAGGCTAATGATATCTTTTTTAGGTTTTCAGGTTTGATTTTTCCTTTTTTTTCATTCGGTCTTTATTGCTAGTAGAAATAGTAATGAGTACCTCTAGGTCCTCTGTTGATACCGTTTCGGCACAGTTGATGACTGCTGCAACGTCCTCTGATAGCCTTTGTTTGGAAAAGGCTTGGAAACCATCTAACATAATTACACTGGAACCCTATGGTTCAGCACAGAGCAAAGGGAAATTGACGAGAAATTTATGTGAAATAGGACCAGGAATATTTGAAACCTCTTATGACAAATATTTGACTTTTAATCTGGAAGATTCTAGTTGCGATATTTATGTGTACAGAGACATTGTGAAGTGTTGTGGACGAGAGCCTAAGATATCATCTGAAGGTTGAGGAAAACTGACAGTTGAATCGACGTCAGCAAAAGAAAGTGAAAAATTAAAAGCATTATTGCATCTCAGAGGAGTTAAAGCAGGATGTGCAGTAGGTATTAGCTGGCAATTAAACATGCAAAGGATGGAGATTTGACCAGCAAGGTATTCAGTTAGCTCCCCTGAAACCTCCCAGATGAAAAATTTTGTAGATATTTTCGTTTTACCAAGGGAGAAACGTTAAATTAGGCAATGTGGTCAACATTTTTAGATCATTCCTTGCAACATGATAACTCCGTTGCAATTTTCGTGGATGGCTCAAAGTCAGATGTTGGCGTTGGCCTTCCCTGGTATATAAAGAAGCGGGAGATTATTAACTGTTGCATCTGTTTTGACAGCAGAACTGCATGCAATTTTAAAGGCCTTGAATGAAATTTGAACTCAGAATGGAAATAGTTTTACTATATACTGTGACTCGAGAAGTGATCTTCAGTGGCTGGAATCTTTTAACTCTTTAAACCCTTTGATTTCAGAAATACTGGAATGGCTGCTTTTAGTGAAAAGAAAAGGTGAAGAAATAGATTTTTGCTGGTGCTTTCCTATGTGAGAGTGTTTGGGAATGAGCAAGCTGATCAACTTGCTAAGTCAGCAATCACCTCCCCAGAACCAAGAAGATGTCTACTACCATATCGGGAAGTATATCTGCTAGTAGATCAGAAAATTGGAATCTGGTTTTAGTCCCTTTGAGAAAATATTTTAACAAATAAAGAAATGCGCAGTATTTCGTCATCAGTGTCTCCTTCGTCATATCCTTATATGCCAAGGAGACAAGAAACGATTTTGTGCAGGCTCCAGGATTGGGCATACAAGACTCACTCATGGGTTTTTGATGTCCGGTGAAAATCCTTCATTGTGCGATGACTGTATTTTGCCCTTGACTGTGAGACATTTGCTGGGCGAATGTCCCAGTCTTGGGAATCTAAGACATAGGCTCCTCTCTTGGGGATGTGACAGAGATGGACATTTTGTCTTTGCAATGATTCTCGGGGAGGACTGTAATTTAGAGCAGCCACATATGTTTATTAGGGAGGCGGGCCTCAAAAAAATTTAAGATCAAGCACAGTGTGTTTATTATACGGCGTTAATAACCTATATGTTGTGATACCAGTTTTAATAGCTATAAATCAATTAATTATTATTAGACATAACAACAAACAAAATGGAGTCTTATAATCAACCTCTGACTGAAAGAGAATATGATTCAGATCTTTCAACTCGTAATGATACTGCTCCTGGCCCGATGGGATTCCATTTACAATGCCGAAACATGTATCATCCAGCGAAAAAAAAATGCTATAAGTATTATTAATAGAAATGGCAAGAACACAGTTACCCAACTGTGTGGGAACCAAGTGTAATTTTAGCATTTTTAAACCCAGACAAAGACATACTTTTAGCAGCAAGTTATTGCCCATTTGCATTGATATGTTGTCCCAATAAAATCGTGGAGAAGATGGTCAGTGCAAAGTTAGTATGCTACCTAGATAAAATAAAAAAGGGTATTATGTCACCAACCTGGCAAGACCGTTGGAACTTATCCCCTTGGAAGTATGGGAGTATGCCTAGGAGATGAGAGTTAGTATTATACTGATTATGCATTGGACATACTCGTTTAACCCATGAATATTTAATGAGTAGTAATCACTGGCCTTATTACGAAGAGTGCCTGATTCCCTTCACTGTGAGGCATTTACTGGTCGATTCCTCCAGTCTTGGGAATCTGAGGACTCGACACCTCTCATGACTCTTGGTGGAGATGACAAGTGTATCCTAGCTAGGGTAAGTCGGAGAGGATGTTATATATGAGGCCAGTGGCATTTTTAGCTTTATCTCAGAAGCTGGTCTCCTGGAAGCAATCTAATCTTAATTAACTTTTGTTTCAATTTTTAGAATGAGCTCGAAGTGGTTTTAATTTGAATGTATATTTGTTTGTAATTATTTAAGAAATGATATCGGCGTCAATGACCCCGATAGTCACGATGCCAGATAATTTCTAATCATTTATTCATTCAGTTTTACGTGTGGTGCTTGTAAATGGAATTATATTCAGGGCTAAAACCTTTTGAAACTGTAGTTTAAATTTGTGTTGATTTTTTTTATGCAGCAAATTGTTATTTCCCTGTTGAGTGTTTCATTTTGAATGTGATATATGTCATGTCACATCTATATGGATGAGACCACGTGCATTATTCCCTTCGCCTTTTACACTATTTTCACAGACCAAGAATGCTCAAGAATCCAGGGCTCAGGTTACCTCTTTCTTGGCATCATCCATTCAACATCGAGAAATTTTTCGATAACCATAACATTTATTATGGTAGAATGTCTTGGGTGATTGCTTGTAAATGAGACAAGAAAACATGAAATAAGAGGATAAACAGGCTTCTGTAAAAGGGAAAATAAATACAGAAACATACTTTAATATTATTTGTTGGTAGTCAGAGTAATTTGGCAAATTGCAACTTTGAAACAATGTATTGGCTCCTAATGTTCCATTTTCAAGAAGCTGTCTTGTAACACTTTACCCTTGAGAATATTTAAAACTGAATATTTAACAATATGAAAACTGAATCTTGAACTTGGGAGTACTGTAATGTGTGGTAGTTCTCCCATACTGGAACTTGGATAGCATTAGCTTCGGATGTCGGTTAAGTCGTATGTTCCATTTGCCAGAAGAAACATCTTCAAAACAATGCATTACCACTGTTTACAAAATATCGTGTTGTAAATTGAATCTGTCATAAAACTGTCAATAATACGAGTATTGCTCTTAATATTCATAGTCCTATTGATATATTTCTCCATTCCTGAGGGTTAGTTGAGAATCTCGGCTTCGTGTTTTAAGGATTTTGTTAATCTTTCCTGAGTCTGTAAGCTTGCTTAACCATTTTGCCAGCCTTATTTGACTTCGATTTCCTTCCCGGTTTCGGGGGGAACAGTAATTCATAGCATTTTATATTAATTTAAATTTTAGACCACAAGCGAGCATGAAACCCTTACTACTGTAAAAACTCCGCTATGAAAAGTTTGGTTTCTGTTGATACAAGATTTTCTGAACAAGCAGTGGAAAACAAAACTGTATTATCGTGTACAGCCTGGAGAACAGAACAGAATAGCCATAATTCTATAGTGAAGTAATAAAAAAAAATTATTTGATATATCCGTCAAACAGTGACAGAAAGTTAAAATTTTCTTCTTTCCATTTAGCGGCGCTGAAGATGATATTGAGCGCTGCAGGATTTAGTAATCCTAATTACTATTCATTTCATTAGCTGTTCATAAGAGAAATAAAAGATGCACTGCTCGCCTTAAGTACTAAAAATAATTTTAAATTAATAATCCCTCTTCAACACTCAAGAGATTACAGCTTCTCCAGGATTGGTGATGTACGCGTGTGAGCTATCTGTTTTTGTCGATTGCATCCTCCAATCAGAAGGTAAATCTCCTCTACTCTCTCATTTTATCGATTTAGCTCACTGTTCGTGAGAGCTAATCTGCTGTAAATCACTAACAGTATGTTCTTTACGAAAGATTACGCGTTAAGCCTCATATTCTTAGAGAAAAGTTTAGAAATTATACTGAGAGCCACTTGAAATACCGTCTTTCAATCTATCATCATGCTGGTATATCACAATGGCGTCTTCCACCGTCAGCAACTGGGTGTATGAAGTGGCTGATGTTATGGGAGATTTACTTCACATATATATATATATATATATATATATATATATATATATATATATATATATATATATATATATATATATATATGTGTGTGTGTGTGTGTGTGTGTGTGTGTGTGTGTACATATATATACATATATATATATATATTTATATATATATATATATATATATATATATATATATATATATATATATATATATATATGTGTGTGTGTGTGTGTGTGTGTGTGTGTGTGTACATATATATACATATATATATATATATATATATTATATATATATATATATATATATATATATATATATATATATATATATATATATATATATATATATGACTTTTATCACACCGTGATTAATATACAATCAGTAAGCTACAAACGTCCTTTAATATCCAATTCGCTCTACCTCGGAAATAATATATTTTATATATGTTACCGAAGGGGAATTTTTAGTTGATAATAAGTTCGTCGTCCCGTGGGCTCGAACCAGCGAAGGACAAGAACTCAGGACTACAACGCATTAACCCACGCTGCCAGCGTGGGTTAATGCGTCCACTGTAGTCCTGAGTTCTTGTCCTTCGCTGGTTCGAGCCCACGGGACGACGAACTTATTATCAACTAAAAATTCCCTTCGGTAACATATATGAAAATATATTATTTCCGAGGTAGAGCGAATTGATATTAAAGGACGTTTGTAGCTTACTGATTATATATATATATATATATATATATATATATATATATATATATATATATATATATATATATATATATGTATATATATATATATATATATATATATATATATATATATATATATATATATATATATATATATATATATATATATATATATATATATATATATATATATATATATGATGACTCAAACGTTCGCAACTATTGAGAAGGAAGGCCTCTGATCTTTTTTTTTTTCTCTTTATTTAGGGTTACATGATTACACGGAGTACGTCTCAACACAGTTAGATTTCTGATAAAAGTGATCAATCATCAAGAACAACCACTCCCGACTCGGTGTGAAACACACTCACGAACACACACAACCTTTAACCTCGAATGTGAGGCAAAATGTAAAACGTGACAAAAACAGAAAATTATATATGGATAATTCTTGAATAAGCGTTTGAATTGAAATAGACCAGAAAATCAATATCCATATTAAAAATAAACGTTATGCCGTTATTCGGCAACGTGACCATCCTGATGCAGACGTCGTAACTAACTAAGCACGTTTTTCATAAACATCCCGAGATTAGTACCTCTTACTCCATGTTGACGCTTCCGCACTGCTTTACAATGATATAATGGAAATGGTATCATAAAAGCATTACCAATGTTATTATTGTTATTATGGTTATTATAGTTTCACATGTTCCTCATTGGGAGGGTGGGTTCCGTTCTCAGCTAGCACTCTGCTGGCCGCGCGTTCGAATCTCCGACTGGCCAATGAAGAATTAGAGGAATTTATTTCTGGTGATAGAAATTCATTTCTCGTTATAATGTGGTTCGGATTTCACAATAAGCTGTAGGTCCCGTTGCTAGGTAACCAACTGGTTCTTTGCCACGTAAAATAAATCTAATCCTTCGGGCCAGCCCTAGGAGAGCTGTTAATCAGCTCAGTGGTCTGGTTAAACTAAGTTATACTTAACTTTTATAGTTTCACATATTAATAGTTATTTTATTACATATTGCTCTGCCATACCAATCGTGTGCTCCGGCACACAGAATTAATAACAAAACCAAAAGACGTGTAGGCGAGTATGAAATAACCAAAAGTCAAGAAACCCCACATTATAGTTTACGATGTAAACCCAAAGTGGAACGAATTCCAATATAATATAAAACACATATGGCACATTAAAAAGCGTCAGTACACCATAGTTCAGTAATAAATGGTATATGTTTGTCCATTTTTATAGATATATATCAACAATTATATAATAAGTCAAAATACATAGATATATATGTGTTTTATTGAGAAAACCCATACAGCTTTGTTTTGTACCTACCTTCGAAAAATTGCAGGCGTTTGGTAGCCCGACCGCAACGGCCTTCGGGAGCTCTCTCTCTCTCTCTCTCTCTCTCTCTCTCTCTCTCTCTCTCTCTCTCTCTCTCTCTCTCTCTCTCTCTCTTTCTTTCTCAGATTCCTGTTCCTATTTCTAAGGTGTGGAAATCAAAACCTGTCTTACAAAAAATAGTTTATTTTGTGAAGCTAACACAAGTTAAAAACATGGTAAATAAGAAAAATGCTAAAAGAACAAAAAGAATTTAAATGATAAATGAATATCTTCCCCAACAAAACATCTTAGCAAACACTAAAGTTATAAATGGGGTTCTTCCCCATTTTGCTCCGTAACCCAGGCAAGTCTCCATTGTAATCATGTCCTTAGTCACAGTTCCTTTTAAATGACCACTTCCTATAATGGCTATTTTACATGCTTGTCTGCGCAGATGCATGACTATCCCAGCCAAACCATGGCTATCCATTGAAACATCCTCCCAGCAAGGAATCAGAGCTTGGAATTTCTAATGTCTGTCTGCCACCGTTTCTTTCACAGCATCCCATACAAATCACAAAAGGCCCTCGCATGTAGTGATTTTCACAACGCACGAATTAATACAAACTTCCATTTAACACCTAGAAATTCGATTAAAACCAGACCCAAGGCTTCTAGAAAGTTCTATCTAGAACAGCGACAGAAACCACCACCTGTACACATGTTGATGACGCTTTGAAATCCAGAGGTTAGTGCACAAAAAATGCTGAATTATCAGACATCCAGGTCACATTCTTCTACTTGCGAGATTTGCTAAACATTGCAAGAGATCGTGTGTTGCAAGCATGTACACAAATTCCTACCTACACAAGTGCACATATGTACCAATAAATGTATGATGAGTCAGATTATGTAGAAATTTATACCAATGATAAACAAGTAAAAAATGTGCCGAAGTGTCTTCGACACAATCGAGTTTTCTGTCCAGTGGTGGCCTCAGCCACGGCCCAAAAACACTTAGCCGTGGCCCGTGAAATTCAGCCACAGTCTGTTGGTGGCCTATGTTGTTGGTACCTATAGCACTGCCAGAAGTACAATTATGGCTGACTTTAACCTTAAATAAAATAAAACTACTGGGGCTAAAGGCCTGCAATTTGGTATGTTTGATGATAGGAGGGTGGATGATCTACATACCAATTTGCAGCTCTCTAGCCTCAGTAGTTTTTAAGATCTGAGGGCAGACAGACAGACAAACCCGGCACTGTAGTTTTCTTTTGCAGAAAACTAAAACCAGATAAAACCAAATTATAAAAAGACTTTAGATCAAATGCATGAAGACATAATCAAAACATTCTATTAACATAAAAATATGTGTCATCATCGTAAAAAGTATATATATATAAAGTATATATATATAATTGTTCATATACAGATATACAGCAAAATCATGTCATCAATATAAAATACATATCAGTTCATAGATATGTATATATGTAGCAAAAGTATATTATCAATATAAACAATTGTGTTCATATAACACACCAATTCCAAAGAAAAAGCACAGGCTAGTTAAATACACATGGCTCATTTATGTGGTTAATAGGTAAATCATATAGTCAGTATAACCAAACAATATAAGACTGATGCCAATAAAGCAGCAGAAATGTATACAGTCTACAGTGATGGATAGTTAATGTTATCTCCTGGGTATATGGAAATGTATCAACATGTAACACATCACTAGATGACCATATAGACATTATCTAACAACAGTGTTCATTACAATCTCTATTCTTCCTTCACTGACAAGTAGAATGCTATCACGTGTGGCCACCACGTGCATCAGACCAACTGAATAACAGGTTGGTTAATACTGACATCCCCTTGGTCATCAGAGTCAGACTTCACTACAGTACCTTCCGGAATTACTGTCACCTTAGCGTCGGTTTGTACCCTTACGTGCAAATTAAAAACACACAGCTCCTCTAAGTGCTGCCAATAATGCCAATGCGCCCATTAGTAGCATTACATAATCCAACTTCAGTCCATTAGTTTCATTGAAAGTAAGCAGAGGCTCACCTTCGCTGGAAATGTGTAGTCCACCATCAAAAACGGGCATTTGTAACACATACTGTCAAAACGCCAGGTCTCATTGAAGAAATTTGTGGTAACCTGGGTGATTGTACACACTCCAAACTGCTGAAAACTCACAGACATACCATTACAGCTATCCACTAACAGCCCCATGGCGGTTGCCGGTACCTAGCCCCTAGGACAGGATATACAGAACCCCTCACACTTGTAGATCAGGACCGAAGCATTCTCTAGCCTGTAACTTTATGTGTCCTCAAAATCATGAAAACCATCCACACACCGATCTTCATTCCAGGTGAAAGTTCCGTTCAGAACTAATTGCAACAGACATGAATGGTCAGTAACGTCTTGGAAAACAAATGAGTCTATTGATCATACTTTAGAATTCAAGGACATCACGCAGTTTAACATGTTTATGTCTTCGTCATATACGACTGTATAGACGTTGTCAGACCTAGATGACAAAACTAATGCTCTATAATTAGTTACCGTAGGAACGGTTGAAGCCCCAAACCTAGTAGGAAAAAGTTGTAACACATATGACTCTAATGGATCAGAAGGATAAAATGGAATCGAGACTAAAGTCTTACCATTTTCTACTTTAACAGCAATTAATCTATTGTAAAGCTCAAGTCTTTGAGGTTCTACCGTTGGTTTCCAACCCATTCTTTGATGGGTCAGGCATAGCCTCTGTGGAATTCAACATGTCGAAAGGACACCTCTTTCTGATACCATAGACAGCTTCATAATGAGACATCTTTATTGATAGATGATAAGCAATATTAATTGTACAAACGACTGCTGGAATTGCTAAATCCCAATTAGGATCCATACCACCTATGGTAACCTTAAGTTTTGTGGTTCACTCTTTCTACCTATCAATTAGATTCAGGATGATAGGCTAACGTGTTAACCTTCCTTATATCCAAGAATGAACACATTGACTTTAAAAAGGCATTTTAGAACTCACCAACTGAGTCCGATATCAAAATAATAGGAATACCATGGTGGCAAATAGAAGACCCTAGCACATTCCTATGCGCTTTTACTCTTCAATGGAAATATTCCCACAAACCCGGTTAAGGTCTCTATTGCCACCAACACGTGCCTATTGCCTCTTATAGTTTCATTAAAATTATCTGAAATGGCTTTGTGGTACTGGATAGGTACCTAATTCCACTGGTTTCTTAACACAACCTTTATTCTTGTGGCAAACCTCACAAGATTTAATGTAATTTTGGATATCAGCTGACATGGAAGCCCAGTTAAACATGGGTGCGCATTCATTTTATTTGTGTGTAACCATTTAACCAGGATGTGTATTAACTTCCTGCTTATAACCACTTGATTTATATTAGCCTGCATGCTATGTCTAGTTTTCCTAGGAATATTCCTACACAATAAGTCATCTGTAATTGAACAATTTTGACTACAGAACTTATAAGCAACTGTCATTTTGTCTCCATGCAGTGTATCTGTTATATGTTTTAATTTTTCATCCTGCCTTTGTTCTTTAAGCAGAATATCATGATTTCAGTCAGGGTCAATTGCAGAATCCTCTGGCCCAAGGATCCACATGCTTCATTAGTAACATCTATAGAATGTAGTGCTAATATATCATCATCAAAGCCAAATGGATTAATTATATGAGATGGCACTGGATTCCTGGATAATGTGTTAGGATCTTGTAGGCAGAAGCTACAAGGCAAGCCTGCCGCACGTGTTAAATGCAGTGAACCAAAGTATGGTGTATGTAATAAGGAAGCAAGATGTATACATTGTGGAGAGAATCATCCATCATCTTCACTTAATTGTAATGTATACATCAAGGAAAAGAAATCCAGACATTAAGGGTAAGTGAACGTATCACATTTAGAGAGGCAAAAGAAAAAGTATTGAATCAGTATGTTAGACATGGAATATCCTTTCCCAGTGTTACTACCAACCAAAGAAGACGTAAATGCTACCAGAGGTAATTTAAATAGAAAATCAGTGATGACCTGTACTCATGCCTCTTTGGAGGCTGTGCCAGTAATTTCTAGCACCCTTGCCTATTCGGAGGCTAGGCCAGTGATTTCTGGCACTCCTTCCTCTTCAGAGTCTGTGCTGGCACTCCTTCCTCTTCAAAGGCTGTGCCAGTGATTTCTGGCACTCATACCTCTGTGGAGGCAGTGCCAGTGGTTTCTGGCACTCCTGCCTCTTCAAAGGCAGCACCAGTGATTTCTGGTGCTTATGCTTCTATGGAGGTGGAGCCAGTAATTTCTGATGCTCCTGCCTCTTCGGGGGTGGTGCCAGGTGTACCTGGCAATCCCACCTCTCTGAAGGCTGTACCAGCCATAACCTGGTTTGTCGGCTTCTTTGGAAGCTTCACCAGCTTTGGCTGACATTCCTGCCTCTTTGGAGGCTGTATTATCACTATCTGGTGCTTGTGTCTCCTTGGAGCCTGCACTAGCTGTAGCTGGTGCTTCTGATGCTTTGGAGGTGCTCTTGAGATTGAATACCCTCTGAAAAGGAAGGCAGCCATAAACGATCGGTCTTCTTCCGGATAAAAGCAGGAGCAAGGCAGTAAACTGAAACCACTTGAAAGAGGCTCCAATTTACAGCCTCAAAATCAAAGTAGAATTCATTAATTTTCTCCAGTGGAACTGTCAGGAATTAAGAGAAAAATGGGAAGAACTAAAGCTGCTCACATCAGAAGTGTCTCCCGTATGTATAGCTTTGCAGGAGACCATGATTGGTAATAATGCATGTCCCAGCCCACGAGAGTATACATCCTATCATTCCCCTTATAACGTAAATATAGGAAGCCATGGGGATGTAGCTTTATATATTCGTAATGACACCCCATAAGATCCTATTAGAGTCCAGTCTAAACTGCAAGTGATAGGTGTGCAA
Source organism: Macrobrachium rosenbergii (assembly GCF_040412425.1). Taxonomy (NCBI): domain Eukaryota; kingdom Metazoa; phylum Arthropoda; class Malacostraca; order Decapoda; family Palaemonidae; genus Macrobrachium; species Macrobrachium rosenbergii. Next base: position 19,668,663 of record NC_089743.1, on the reverse strand, counting down.
ATCCATTTGCAAAGAAAATATACTGTATATCATCTCTATCTACAACCTAGTGAAGGTCTTCCCCCATTGATGAATTTAAATCCCATATTACAACAGTTACCACATGAATAGCAGAAGCCCTCTTTGGGGTGACATCATCACCAAACAAGAGGAAGGTGCCTGTGTTCCATTATAGAGGGTGAAAATATGGGAATCCTCAACACTGGGGAGTCTACACATTTTCACGTTCAAACAGGCACATTATTAGCAACTGATTTATCTGTATGCAATGATGACTGCCTTATTGATTTTAAATGGAGAGTGATAAAGGATAGATTTACCAGTGACCATTTTCCAATAGTGGTGAGTGTAACTTCAAATCCTCCATCTTCAAGGCTACCTAAAGGGAACATTGGTAAAGCCAGTTTGGCAACATTCCAGGAACACAGCTCAGTAGATGACTCGTGACTTTTTGCATACAATTATGTTCTCGGCTGGTCTTCAGTCTATACCTAGGGCTGTGAGCATATTTATCCGTCGACCAGTTCCCTGGTGGATTCGTAAATACCAGGAAATTCATAGAATTATGAAGTCAGCCTTCACGAGATACCTCAGATGAAAGTTGTTATTACATCGTTTTCAAGGATACCATTTTTACTTAATGACTGACTGTTCCCCATATTGTTTACCTGTTTGAAAACGCTGTAAACAAGTATAATGTATTTCATAGGTTCCATCAACAAAGTGGATTTTTCTTCGGGGGATTGTTTCCCTTGGGGATATTTTCCTTTTAGAGATTTTTTCCATGGGGGTATTTCCTTCGAGGGATTTTTTTCCTTCGGGGATATTTTCTTTAGAATCGATAACGATAGATACCACGCACAACTCTTTGTAGGTTTTAATTCTTTCTTAATATTTCTTTAACTTTTCTTTGAAATTATTTTTCACGTTGTCTATGGGACTTTCATTAAGCTCCGTGCATGCATTTCCATCACTCAGAACATTATTTTTTTCTATATAATCACTTTTATTTAGAATTGCCAGCGCAGCAGATTTGTTAGCTTCCAAGTGTATATTTGCATAATTTTTTATTTCTTTGGTGGCTATCGTGAATCTTTTTGAGACATTTGGAGTGTGTGGATTTTTAAAATTTCCGTAAACATTTCCCATGATTATGTTCATGTCTTCAGTGTCAGTGTCACTAAAATTCTCCAAATTGTCATAGTCCTATGTTTATTTCCATGCTGTGCATTGCACTAGATAATAAAGCGAAATTTAACCTGTTAGTCTAAGGCACATCATTTTACAGCCAACAGATTCATTGCCAATGTGAATTCTACGAATCAGCCAGCATTTAAAGGGAGAACAGAGCAAGACATCAGATAGCGGGTGTAACATAGCACAGTCAGTGAAACTAATCTAGAAAGTGCTGTCATTTAAACGACTGCAATGCATCTATCATGGAGTTAGCCTAGAGTAGCGAGTAGCAAATTCTTAACGTAGATTAAACTGACCTAATGCCAGTACGAGATTTTCGTTCTGAAACATCCCTTAAGAACTGAAGGGGATGGAGTTTAAAAGTAAGGTCTAGCAGCTTGAGACACTGAGTCCTGTGCCCGGTGCGGGTACCTGAGGATGACGATTAAGAAAATAGAATCCAAGGTCTATAGACCTTGATAGAATCCGTCAAATATCTGAGGGAAGAATTACAGATAAATGAGGAAACACTTAACATATCTTCATGGAGTGAAGTGAGATCTTTAGTATCTTTAGAAGTAAATATAAGATTCCTGATATTATAGAATTCTGCTGATCCACTCATGCATGTTATAACGTAAAAATCCGATGATAAAATCTCGTTTACGGCGTATGCTAACGTCGATAGGAAAAACAGTTGTCAGATATGTTTTTCCTATCGAGCGTGTAAGAGATTTATTGAAATTCAAGGGTCTTTGTGTTAATCGGCTTATACCTTTGATGAATGATTTGTGAACTATTGAAATAATGTAAATGTGGTTATGGATACTGTGGACTGTTGAGTTCTGAATTTTTTCTTTAAGTCAGTGTAATTAATATTGCTCTGAAGAGTTTTTAGCCCCGTTAAATCCTAGTGATACTTATGCCATTAGGTTTGATGTCAAGTAGTCCCATGTGGCGTCGTACTGAAAAGAGTAACAGTAAAACCTCTACTGTAATTTTTTTAGGATACCCTTTACTTTCATGCATTACAAGTTACCACCCCTTTATTTAATTGATGGGAAGCACTGTTCTGTCGAGCGCCACTTCGTAGTAGCTCCAAATCACGAAACAATTCACACACACACACACACACATATATATATGTGTGTGTGTGTGTTCGTAATATAACAAGTGATAGGTGTCAGTGTGTATTGTAGTAGTAACCCTCAAAAGCAATACCCACTGGAGTACCTGATGAAAGGGAAGAGACCGACGACTTGAAGCATAACAGCTAGGAATCATGAACTGAAGTATTATGAGTTTTCTTTATGGCTAAAAGGGGTTCTTAGGTATTATTTTCATGTACCTACGGTATGGAGAGCAGTGAACATTTCAAAAGAGACTTTGGTCGCTCAGAAGTGTAAAGGGTGAAACATTATAAAAGCCTTGAAGTATTTAATTCACATCATTTGTAAATAAATGAAATGTTAAATGTTGATAATTGACTAAAAACCGAAAAAAAATCAGTGCCATAATGAGGAAGAAGTGTTAATGAACAGTATTCTCTGAGGATAATTGATTTGAGATAGTTCGATTTTTAGGGAACAGAACGTTCATAAACTCGACAAATAGTAGGAAAACGAGGGGCTTTAATACCATGACCGACGAAATTATACCGAAAAAAAAAATTCTTTAAAGAGAGAAGCATTAAAATTGTCGTTTGGATATATTGCTAACGAAACTATGTTGGACAGAATACCGCAAACAACATTAATATGGTATGTTGGTCAATTCATTCTGTTTTCTGGAAAGACTGTTATTTGCAGAGATTCCAAGTGCCTACATATATATACAGTATGTATATATATATATATATATATATATATATATATATATATATATATATATATATATATATGTATATATATATGTGTGTGTGTGTGTGTGTATGTATTATATTATTACAAATATATATTTTTGATCGTATTGTATTTTATATATATTATTGTATTGACATTTCGATATAACGTAACAATAATGACAAAGGTGTCATAAGCAGTACAAAATGTTTTTTCCCTGACCTGAGTTAATCTTTGCTTGAGGGGAAAATTTCTCCCTTGCACATTTACCAGGCCCAATTTAATTGACAACCAGGTGTCATGAGATCTTGAGAATTGCTTTTACCTGTGTAAAACTTTCCTTATCAATTCTCTGACCTAAACAAAATTAATCTTTGATAAGGTAAAATATAATATCCCCTTTTTTTTTTCCTCGATTGTTTTTTTACTCCTCCCCCTTTTTTTATTATTTATTTATTTAGTTAACTACTTAATTTTTTTATGTACTCTTTCCCCATTCACTAGTCCGAGAAGAACCTAAAAGAGATCAGAGGTCCTTAAACAAATCATTTATACCTGTAATGCCATTAAGGGTCACTATCTTGACGTGACCCACCTGCTACCCCTCCCACTCATCCGTGCTCCTCCTCGCTAAGTACTGTATCTCCGAATTGTACTCTTCCTTCCTCAAACCTTTTATTGGCCGACTTTCTACGACCTTTGTAGGTGCCTGTCAGGATTAGCAGCGTACCCAAGACAAGGTAATTAGATGAACCCATTAAGAGGAAACTGTCAAAACACAACCACTGATGGCTCCGTTTGCCATATAAATGTGAGTCCGACTGACCCTTTTGCTACGTCTAACTGCCGGCATTGGATTGCTGAATTCACTGATCTTTTAACTTGATGGAGGGTGGAGTTGGACGGCATGCCGCTCCACTCATAAAACTAAAGTGCCCGACGCGGTCAAGCGAGGGAAAATTTTTGTCAAGCCATGCCCTCAGTGCTGGGTCCGGTCTTGACGGACGGGTATGGTGTATATCCAGGTAAGGATCGCAGGGCAGTTACCACTTTTGGTGACATTGTTGCTCCTCCTCCAGTTGTGCCTCCCTGGTGAGAGGGACTTCATCCTGGATAAAAAAGGATTAGATTTATTTAACGTGGCTACGAACCATTTGGCTACCTAACAGCGGAACTTACAGCTTATTGTGGAATCCGAACCACATTTTAATGAGAAATGAATTTGTATCCTGGATGAAATTTATAATATTCGTTATATGGAGAAAAAACAAACCTCCCTATGACTTCTGGCATGGCAGTGGACTGTTCACAGGAAAACTCAATTCATGAAAATCAAGGTGGTATTAAAACCCTAATACGATATAGTAAGCCTAAAAGATGTAGATGTCGTCATGACCTAACCTTGACACACTTTGATTCTCTCTTTGGAGAGTCAAACTGGTCAAGATTTTTGAATTTGCAAGCAGACCAGGACATATCGTTATTAAAATTAGAAAATTACTTATTGAATCGATGCCCATCACAAGAGATGAGCATAAGGCAAGTTAAAAAAATGGGAATGGTTGGTTGGTTGAAACAACAACCAGAGACCAATCAGAAAATTACTGGAACATTAAAAATATAGAGAACATAAATGTAAATGTTACAAGCCATGATAGCATAATAGTGTACAAGGCACAGTAGTAGTACCAAATCTTGACGATGAAATTATAGACCAATTAATGTTAATAGATTCATTAAAGAAAAGAAACAATAATAATAATAATAATAATAATAATAATAATAATAATAATAATAATAATAATAATAATAATAATAATATCCCTATTAAATAATAAGGCAGAACCATACTCTCCACATTGTAACATGCAAAAAGCAGATTGGGAAGTATTTATCGTGCATACCAGAAATATTCCGCCATATGATTATTTGAAAAATCATAATGAGAGAAATGACTTCTTTGTATCCTCCATTAAAAAGGCAGCAGACAAAGCTATTCCTCATTCAAAACCCCATAATAAAAAAAACATGAAGTCCCCTGGTGGTCAGATATCTTATCTGAATTAGTACGAGAAAAACACTCTCTAGCAAGAAGGTTAGATACCCTAGATAGAAGATTCAATGAAATGAATAAATCAAACCATTCCTAGAAGAAAACATTAAAAATAACAATGATATTAGAAATAGATGCAGTAAAACCTTTATATAATAAAATATCAGCCAAATTTAGAAAGGAAGTCGTAAAAGGTAAAATAATTTCTTAGAGGCTATATGTATGTATCAGAAATAACAAGCGAAACATCAATTCAAAAAGTTTGGGAAAAATTCCGAAAAATAAATGTAATAAACAGTAGACCACCCAGACAAGCTATAATAGAAATGGCAAAAAATTTTTAGATCCCTTTGAAATTAGTAACAGACTTGGGGAAAGTTTTGCCAAAATAAGCAGTGACCAAAATTTGAACAAACATTTAAAAAAAATAATAAAGTAAAGAATAAAGCAGAATCTATAATACGTAATTTTGAGACAAAGGAAGATATATATAAAATAAGAAATTCAGTATGAAAAAATTGGAATATGCTCTTGGTGATAATATTTGCTTTGAAATGATTTGCCACCTAGCACCTTTGGCAAAATCATACTTATTGAAGTTTTACAATCATTTATGGCTCAGAAACTTATTTCCAGATGAATGGCGAAACGCGATAAAAATTCCTATACCCAAACATGGAAGAGATCCTAGTAATGTGAATAATTATAGGCCAATCTCTTTAACAAATTGTCTATGCAAGTGGTTGGAGAAAATGGTAAATGCACGAATTATGTGACACATTCGTGAAAATAAAATTTTGAGTCCTACCCAGTTTGGTTCACAACATATCGATCTACATTAGATTCTCTATCTAATTTGGAAGACCACATGCGAAGAGGATTTGAAAGAAAGCAAATTTAACTGTCTTTTTTTGACATCCAAAAGGCATACGACACCACATGGAGGTATGCAATATTAAAATCATTACATAATAATAACATTCGCGGCCATCTTCCTAAGTTTATTAAAAACTTTATGACTGATCGCACTTTCCAGGTAAGAACAGATATTGTTTTTTCAAAAACATTCCCACTTGAAAATGGAGTCCCGTGAGGAAGCGTCCTTTGTGGTTCTCTGTTTACATTAGCAATTAATGATATCAGTAACGTGCTACCGGTTGGAATTAAAAATAACCTGTATATGGATGATTTTGCCATATACAACATCACGCATAAAGCATGCAGAACGAATGATTAATAAAACCTTAAAAATAGATGAATGGACCTCATCTGTAGGCTTTAGATTTTCCATAGAAAAACCCAAGCAGTCATGTTTTATAAAAATAAAAATTGAAAAAAAGGCGAAGAAGTAGAATTAAAAATCCGAAACCATAATATACCAATTAGTCAAACTGCAAAAATTTTAGGATTGATATTTGATGATGCGCACCTGAATTGGAAAGCCCATATAACTTACATAAAATCAAAATGTAAAATGGCGTTAAATCTAATAAAAAAAAACTATCACACACAAATTGGGGAGCTGATGGACATACTCTTACTATACCGCATAAAGGAACATTGTTATCAACCATTGATTACGGAAGTGCAATATATGGTTCAGCTTCAGCAGCAGCACTGAAAATATTAGATCCGGTTCGTAATGAAGGACTAAGAATATGCAATGAAGGACTAAGAATATGCACAGGAGCATTTAGATCCTCACCAGTCTCCTCAGTACAAGTCGAATGTAGCGAACTGCCACTGTTCCTCCATGGAGAGTTCATAACAATGAAAAGTGCATTAAGAATCAAGACAAGTGAGTCACCAACAAAAAATCCATTTGACCTAAGGGATATATTTATAAGCAACCGTTCATCGCCTTTCCCAATTAGGGCTAATAAATTGTTTGAGTCACAGTATATAAATATACAGGTACCTTCAACAGTGAAATTATCACCCCATTGGACTATGAATAAAGTAAAGACTTCCACGGACTTCAAATCTTTATCAAAAAGCTACGCATATGCCCTAGAACACCCTAGACAAAAACCATAGATCATTCAAGGCTAAAAAGTTCACAGTACGAAATATATACAGATGGGTCTAAATCACAACATGGAGTTAGATATGCAGTTATATCCCAGAACAAGACATGTAAATTCCCTTTACCTAATAATGCCTCAGTCTTCACAACAGAGTTGTGTGCAGTCGCAGTAGCCATCAAAATTATAGAGCAAATATCATTCAGTAATTTTGTGATTTTTAGCGACTCAAGAAGCGCAATAGAAGCCGTTCAAGGTTACTACTCAAAAAACAATTTTATACAGCAAATTAAATTTGAACTCCACAAATTGTATAATAATGGGAAAAATATTGAAATATGTTGGATTCCTGCCCGTGTCAAGGGATTAAAGAAAATGAAGAGGCTGATAAAGCAGCTAAAGAACCAGTCCACATGGCAAGAACAAATGTAAAAGTCCCAATTAGTGATTATATAAGAGAAGATATAAAAACAATCATTGTAAATAAATGGCAAAATATATGGAATGAGGAACCTATAAATAATAAATTGAAAGAAATAAAATCCTGTGTTGGAAAATGGAGTTCATCATATCAGAGAGAGAGACACACAAGTAATTCTGACGCGTCTGCGAATACAGTTGTGCGTAAGGTGTAAAGTATCATATTCTAAATTATATAGATATTTGAGATCTGTCTATCCTATCAGCAACGCCGTGTTATGAATATTGTTTCCAGCTTGGTCTTCAGGAGCTGGTTCACACCTTAAATTGTTGGACAAAAACTTGGGTTCTTACAAATATTTTATTCCAGAACTCATTATTAACATGTTGCACAGTTGTTCTCGTGAAATTTGATTCTCTTATTCTGCCGTGTTGTACCATGTTCAGAATGTTCCCCAGTTGAATAAAATCTTGACTTACTTTAAATTTCTTTTCCCCAGTTGAATAAAATCTTGACTTTAAATTTCTTACGCTAATATTAACTTTAATCTTTGGCACCGTTATTCAATTAGACATTGCGCATTTTGTACACAATTTTTTTTATCATTCTGATCATCCTTAGCCTTCAGATCTTCCCAGACTATGCTATGCACCAGGTAGTAGTGGACACAGTTGATTCTAAGAGTCTTCCCTTGCTGTTACCAAATTGTGGAATGATCGTAATCGTTTAGTTGAATCGTTAGCGCCTCAGAAGTTGATTTTTTTTTTTTTTTTTGGTAGGAGAGTTGATTATCTTTTTATTTGTTATATATCTTATTAATTTTTCTGTGTTATAGTATGTTGTTGATTTCCTTATGTTTTTCTCTTATTTGTTTTCATTTGTTGTTTATCTTTTATAACTTATTATTTGCTTTTTTTTTTTCCTGCATTTGGCGGTTTTCCCAGTTCGGGCCCTTGAGCTCTCAGCATTCTGGTTTTCCAGATAGGATTTCTGCTTGGCTTATAATAATAATAATAATAATAATAATAATAATAATAATAATAATAATAATAATAATAAATTTTATAGACATTTATATGCTTTATGATAGTGTTCCTTTTTATATGGACATTTCCATTCACATTCATTCACAGAATTTCACTTACGAAATTAAACGTTTAATTCTGTATAATGTTATGCTCCATCGACATACCGTACATCTGTAAAATAGAGTTTGAATTATATTATGAATTCATTACTTTAAACTCAAGTCTTTGACACCGAATACTTATCAGCCTAACTTCAGAATCATCAGTCGGCAGTGAATATCCTTTTTTCCGTGAATTGAATATCGTTTCCGTGGGGTCTACTGGTCATTAAGACAGACTGAATATCTATGTGGTGGAACAATAATTTCATCTTTAGGATTGAATATCCATAAAATTTGACTGAATATCTGTACATTGAAATGGAAAGTGCTTCTGCTGAGGATGAATATCCATCTAGGGGGGATATAAAGTTCGTTCATTAAGTTTTAATACTTTCTATTTCTGAGTGGTTGAAGTATTTATCCACTGGAGCTGCATATCTATGCCTCATCTCTCTCTCCGCGTTCCGTTACTTAATACCCATTGGCTGATTGGAAATCAATAGACGAGAGCCGTGGATGGGAAATGATATCTAAATGAGCTCTGATTAACCATTTTTGGGCTTCAAAGAGGAATAATGAACCACGATTCAGTGGGTGTCGGTGATGATGATTGGTTGGAGATGAGTCCATTTCCTTTTATCTTCTGATGCTTGTGATGGCTCGCCTTCTCTTTCATTGTCTTTTATCTTTTGATGCTTGTAATGGTCCTCTAATTTATTTTCTACCGGATACGTTTTCACATTTTTTTTCATTTTCCTCGGAACGTGCATTTTACAGTAAGTGCCTCGTGCGATCAACGGCCAGTTTTATGACAGAACATAGGAATTATTGTTGAATATTACACAACCGAAAATTAATGGGTGCCGTTCTTTTAGTCAATTATTATTATCATTTTCAAACTCATTCGTAAGCTGTATCACATTCGCATCACTAGCGATAAGACTGAGGTTCGACTTGGATTCTATTCCTTTAAAATAAATAAATAAATGTTCCTTTGTTAAGCACAACCCAGCTCCCGAATGCTCAGAGTGCAAAGCGTTAATAACGGTCAAACATAAATTGTGCGAGTGTCCAAAATATAACCACCAGCGATTATTAACTTTCGGAAATAAATCAGTGAGAGAAATTTTGGCAGAATCTTCCACATTTTCAGTCATTCCAATTTTAACATTCATGAAGAACTGTGATTTAATTGATAAAATATAAAAATATGTAAATAATGAAAATACGGAAACCTTTAGAGCATTTAATGAATTTAAAAAAAAAATTTTAAATGTTGCTTAACTTATTCTGAATTTTGTTTTTTTTTATTTTTAGTGAGTAAATGTAATTATTGTGTGCGTGTGTTCCAGTGTGGAAGCTTGTGCCTTTGTGAAGTTTTCAGTTTCATTTTCATTCATTCATCACCGCACCGAATGACCTGGTATTTCATTCAAATCCTTCGGGCAAGCTCTATGAGAGCTGATAGTCAGCTCAGTGGTCTGGTTAAATAATAATAATAAAGTAGGTGACGGAAAACAGTGAGACCACCCGCACAGATTAACAGATTTGTAAACAGAATACTTGACCTCAGTTGTTAACTAGCGTACGGATCCTCTCATTCTCCATATCACCTGTCACCTGAGAATATTGCTTTCCATCAGTCATTCCCCAAGTACATATATTTTAAATTTGTGCTACTGTATGTCAAGATTTACGCCCAGAGTTTCATTTTCCATGTGGTACATATACGATGTAAATCAGTCATCAGTGTGATTATAATCACATGTATATATGCATGGATACTGACATCACAAGTACATACAAGAATGCAAAATATATACAAGCATATTTGAAACCTTATTCATTATACTTCATCAGGTTTTGTCCTCAGTGGGATGGTATAATTCTAATGTTTATATGTATATATGTGTGTGTGCATGTATGTATGTATGACACACACACACACACACACACACACACACACACACATATATATATATATATATATATATATATATATATATATATATATATATATATGAATTTTTACATCACCGTGATTTTTATTCGCAAACATTAAGCTACAATTGTCGTTTAATATCCAATTCGCTCTACCTCGGAAATAATTTATATACAGTATATATATATATATATATATATATATATATATATATATATATATATATATATATATATATATATATATATATATGTATATAGATTATATATATGTATGTATGTATATATTATATAATAAATGTGTTCAGATATGTGTATTATTATTATGTTTATTATATATACAGATAAATAGATAGAAAGATGTTTAATTAATAATTGTTTTGATCAGAAATCCAGAAAATTCTTTTCCTTGAAAATGATTGTCATCGTCGCTTAAAAATCGTATTGTTTTTCATGTGGTTTTTTTTCGTATAATGTTACAGAAAAACAAGAAAGCTGTGACTTGGTGCTGTTTTTCTCATTGCGGCTTTGTGTTTTCTTCTACCATTTCATAATTATGCAGTGCTAGACTCCAAGGACTTCCTTGCAGATAGATTAAAAAAGAAAAAAAGAAAAACGCTCTATGCCGTTGCCGTTGTGTTTTAGTCCATGGATTCCCCACCCCCCCCCAAAAAAAGATATCTAGTTCTGGTATGCATTTTCAGTTTTTTTGGCAACGAAAGTGTATCTTTTGATTTGACGTCAAATTTAATTTTTATAAGTAATGTTGTTGTTTAGTTTTTTCTATTGTAAGTGTTATAATGCAGTATTTTGTTCATATATTCTTTTCTAATTGTTTTTTGTTTTTTTTTAATTTTGCATAGCATTTGCTTAGGATTGCAATGCATTTTCAGCAAAGTAAAAGATATGTTCAGCAAAATTAATATATATAACCAGCATGTATAAGTTATAAATTCAAATAAGAAATCTATGTCATCAAGACCGAATGCAGTTAATAATCTGAGGATGCAAAAGATATGTTAAATCTCAATATGCCACCATCATGTCAGGGTTCTTTTCAAAAGCAGTTTTCTGCATTGTTGTCATCATTTATTAGGAAGCGCCTTTTATTTATGCCTTAGCATAAATGACTGCATAAATGATTGCGGATTTGCTGACAAGTAAAGTTTGAAATGTTTTGCCTTAATGCGCTGGTTGATTACGTCATATTGCTTCGTATGCAGGTAATGAACTCTGCTGCTAAAGCCTTTTTAAGCTTTTAGTTGTTGTTTTGTTGTAGTTATTCAGCTTTATATATATATATATATATATATATATATATATATATATATATATATATATATATATATATATATATTTTAGTTGTTGTTGTTGTAGTGTATATCATATATATATATATATATATATATATATATATATATATATATATATATATATATATATATATATATATATATATATATATATATATATATATATATATATATTTAATTTTTCTACCTTGTAGGCCTATGATATGTGTTCCGTGTTTGTTCCAGTGTGCAGGAAAATTACCTGAATGCGGTATTTGTCCTGTAAACATGTCTTCAACTCAATGATTCCCTTCATCTACTTTCATTTGCATTGTCTTTGATCAGCTCTCTCTCTCTCTCTCTCTCTCTCTCTCTCTCTCTCTCTGTAAGTTTAAAAAAAAAGAAAAAAATTATGACGTGCCTTCATTCTCTTTGTTGTACCTTTTAAAGCATGTTTTAAGATTAGATATTTTGAAATGCCATGTGTTGGCCCACTAACTCTCGATTGCATTACCCCAAACATGTAGGTCTTGTCATCAGTGAAACAACCATCCATCCTCATGTCATTGTATGCGCGGTCTGATTGAGTCAGAATGTCGACCTGTCCATCATTGGGGAGTAATATCACTGGGAGTGCATTTCTGTGATGCAAGGAATTGTGCTTTTTATAAATTGACTTTGAAAGGTGATTTAGGCACATTTCATTTGAAGGTTACTGTTGGGAAGTGTTTAAGTTGTAATATTTAATCTGAAATAATATTTGCGATGAAACCGTTTTAGGTCTGGCATCATTCGATAATCTTACAATTAAAAATTAATTATTTTATTGTTTTTTTAGCTTTGCTTTGGTCACTCTCCTGATAACGTAGTTCCGGTAATTTCTATGCATTTAAATAGTAGAGAAGGAAAACAGATTGACCATTTGACCATGAGTATGGTGTTGCTAGAAAAAATCAACCAAAGATAGAATAGAGAGTAATCTCCGTGGTGGGGGGAGAAAGCCGTGGTCCTGGTAAGTTGAAACAGGACTACGGCGTCTACTGCGGTAGCTATCTACTTTTTATCGATTCTTGGTTCAGGAACCTGTTGCTTGTTACACCATGCATTTTATAAGTACGCTGAATGCTTTCACATCAAGCAGACAAATAACAACTTTTGCTAATTCCCATTCTGAAGGGAAACTGTAACTAATCATTCGTTGATATCAATGGTCAGTTTGGCATACATTCGGACATGTTTGAAGGTGTAGCTTGCCCTCATTCACTTTATCACGAAAGTGTGTTCAAAAAGGCCCGTTGTCCCTGATCTAATTGATACAGAAAGCTTTTTTTTTTTTTGTATTCTCCATAAACGGTATATCTACTCATTATCAGCAGTTAATTTGACTAACATGACTCGTCTTTTGCTTATCCATTGGTTTTAATATCATGTATTAATTTTCTCTGTTCTCAGCATGCAGGTGACTACAGTATTGCCATTCACTACAAACAACTTCGACTCTACCTTACTAGTTTATCCGTTTGGTAAATATGAGTTTGGTATAGATGAAAATTTTTATGAACAGCCTTATTGGTGGTTTTTAAGATACTTCTGATCGGCCTGTATTCCTTCTTAAGACGCAATAGCTTTTAAACGAGATATTACGTGGCATGTTTACTAACCTTGTGCAAGAAAAAACTGATGTTGAAACGTTTATTTTTATTTTTGCTTGTTTTTGTTAGTGCATGTAACAACTGATAAAATTCGCATAACAACTGATGATATATATTATTTTGATAAAAACATTTTATTTTAGTTTGCAGTCAGCCTGATCAGGTGTAGACGTGAGGTATTTTATTCTGAGAATACGCACCATTCTCTCTCTCTCTCTCTCTCTCTCTCTCTCTCTCTCTCTCTCTCTCAAGTTCTTTTTTTTATTTTTGTTTATTTGTTGCATGTTTCTTGTTCTCTGAATACGTACCACAAGTTTTCTCTCTCTCTCTCTCTCTCTCTCTCTCCCTCAAGTTCTTCTTTTTATTATTTTTGTTTATTTGTTCCATGTTTCTTGTTCTCTGAATCAAGTTCTTCTTTTTATTATTTTTGTTTATTTGTTCCATGTTTCTTGTTTTCTGAATATACCACAAGTTTTCTCTCTCTCTCTCTCTCTCTCTCTCTCTCTCTCTCTCTCTCTCTCTCTCTCTCTCTCTCAAGTTCTTCCTTTTATTATTTTTGTTTATTTGTCGCATGTTTCTTGTTTTCTGAATACGTACCACAAGTTTCTCTCTCTCTCTCTCTCTCTCTCTCTCTCTCTCTCTCTCTCTCTCTCTCTCTCTCTCTCTCTCTCTCGTCCGTGTTGTTTTTACCATATCGAGAGAGATGTAGTTGATGTGAAAGAGAAAAAAAGAGGAAGCGTCGAAAAGGTTCTTTTGAAGTGAAACCGACATCAATAACGATGTTGAGATAACTTGAGACATCTGTTTGAAATTTGTTTTCATTTCCGCTTTCGATGTCAACAGGTTTTGTTATTGGCTTTTCTTGTTTCGCCTTTCAAAAGAGGATCTTGGAAGGAGGCTGTTTATGCAGGACCAAGCGCTGAATTCCGTCTCTTATCTTCGTTTTTCTTTGAGGGAAAATAGAACTCTTGCTCTCTCGTCGGAATCCTCGTGACGTTCCTATTTTTCCACAGAAATCCGCGCCAAAGAAACAATATGAATATTCAGTTATTGCTTGATGCAAGCGGGGGGGCGGTCGTCTTCTCTTTAATAGGATATCTCTTTTTTTAACTTTATTTCAACGTGTGTCTGTTTTCTTTTTCGACGACACTCAAACACAAAAGGGTGGCCCTGATGTTATCACAGATTGCATATTCATGTGACGTTTGTGTCCTTACGTCTTTATGTAGATTTTCAGACCACTTAATTCATGAATGATACTTTCGTTGCTTTGCATTTCATACCAGTATATTATTACATATTATGTGTAATCCAATTGATACGAAATATTCTTGGGTGTCCGCAAATATTTGTAAGTTATCCATGAGGGGGAGTAATAATAAAAGTAATGTGTCATTTAACAACCACTGGCCAGTAATTATCGTCTCTTAGTCAAAAGTTTAATTTTTGGGCTCTTTTAAGGAGATGACAATATGATGAGATATTTTGAATTTCACATTTGCATCGTCTCTGAAGTGATTACCTCTCCATCCGTCAAGAGCCGGGTTGCAGTAGCACATCAGATGCATTTTAAAACGTCGACGCTAGTAGCGTTCTATACTGTTATGAGTTACCATTTTGTATTTGGTATTTAATTACTCTTACCGCCTATAACAAAAACCTCTTAACAGTGTTATGAGCTACCATTTTGTATTTGGTATTTAATTACTCTTACCAGCTATAACAAAAACCTCTTAACAGATACTCGATGCAAATTATATACCGCACCAGTGAAATAGCTTAGTGTCTAGAATGTTGAGTAGGTTTACCTGTGCTGGAAGATGGAACCTTTTCTAGCATCGTTGATAACGTAAGGAGTGAAATTTTATTTAAAAAAAAATCATCTTCTAAAATTTATATATGCATTTAATACGCGCACACACACACACACACACACACACATATATAAATTTTTATATGATAAATATTTTTCATATATATAAACTTTTATTCATATATATATATGTGTGTATAAATTTTTCAGCTTATAAATTTATTCATACATGCATATACATATATATATATATATATATATATATATATATATATATATATATATATATATATATATATATATATATATATATATATATCCACATAATTTCTTAGGTATTGCAGGGCTGAGTTTGCCGGCATGATCCCTGATGTTAGATCGTTCGGGATTTGAAAGTTTAGTGCCTGTTCTATAGCTGATGGCTCAGTGGCTGTCGACACTGACCTCAGGTAACCTATGTTTGGACCCATTAATGACCTCGCGTGTTATTCATAAGTTTAATTGTCCTCAGTGTAAGCGAGGAACCTACATAGGATCCACGCATAGGTTACTAAATGTCCGAATCGACAGCCATAGATCTGTCAGCTATGGAACTGGCCCTTAACGTTCAAGCATGAATTTTTTAACATCAAAGATCGTGCCGATAAATGTAATATTCATTCCAATATCAATATGTTAAGTTTTCGGGCTGAGCCTCGAATCATCAACTTTTAACAATAAATTAATCACTGTTTATGAAAGAAACATGTCCCCTCAATGAGAACACATTCTACGTCTACACCCCTTTATCTCTCATGAACTCCCCCTCGACTTAGGACCACCTTGACGTTTCCCTAGATGTGGGACCACCTTGACGTGGTTAGGGTGCTGTTGAACCCCTGGAATTTGTTCCTGGGTTTGAACCCAAGAGTCCCATATACCATTATGTATTACCCTGGGTTAATTTTTGTGGAATTTTCCACTTTTGGTAAAATTTACTAGACCTGATTTATAGGAAAAGGTATCACACCTGGGACTGGGTTTATATCTGAAGTTAAATAGTGGGAACTATGATAAGATCATCAACTACCCGATAATTTTTGGACATGAGCGATATCATATTGATAGCTCAAGGGCGGAACTATTCTTTAGGGCTGGGCCATGGATTCTATGGGTGGTCTGGTTCTCGGAATAGGACTCTCGGCATTCTATTCAGTTTGCCCATAATATGATTAGGGTGGAGATGATTGTATTCTTATAATACTGTCAGTCCCAACAAGCGGGTTTGGCTTACACTTGGGTCACTCTGATTATGTTGTGCCATTCCCTGTGGGGTAGGGTAGGGGGTAGACATTTGGGAGTCGGCTCTCACTTGTGCCAGTGGTGGGATAATAAATCCGATGAAAGGCTGATGATATATTGTTAAGGTTTTCAGGTTTACTTAAATTTTTTTATGATATTCTATCTTTATGAGTAGTAGCATTAAAGAATCGAGTACCCCTGGACCCTCTGATAATACTGTTTTGGCACAGATGACCTCTGCATCCTCCTCTGACAACCTGTGTTTGGAAAAGGCAAGGAAACCTTCTGGTGTAATTACACTGGAACCTTATGCTCCAATACAGCAAAGGGAAAGTAACCAGAAATGTATGTGAAATAGGACTGAATATACATGAAACCTCTTATGATAAGTATTTTACCTTTAATCTGGAAGAGACCAGTTGTGACATTTTTAATGTGTTTAGAGACATTGTGAAGTGTGGTCGAGAGCCTAAGATATCATCTGAAGGTCGATGAAGGCTAACAGTAGAATCGGCCTCAGCAAAAGAAAGTGAAAAATTAAAAGCATTATCGCATACCGGAGGAGTTAAAGTAGACTGCTCAGTACATGCTTTTTGGAATCACTTCAAGGGAATGATAATTGCGACGTACTCAGAAGAGAAACTTTTAGAAGAATTAAAAGATCAAGGTGTGATTAGAGTTGAAAGAATGAAGAAGATCAGTGGGGCCTTATTTCCACTTCTTAATTTAATTATTACACTTAATTCGACTGGCTTATCTAATGTGATAAAAGCAGCCTGGTTACATTTTAAGGTTAAGCAATGCATCCCAAGGCCGAGGAGATGTTTTTATTGTCAAGAATATGGACATATGTTAGGGTATTGTAGGCAGAAGCTACAGAGCAAGCATGCCATGTGTGCTAAATGTAGTGAACCAGATCGTTGGAGTATGTTATAAAGAAGCAAGATGTACACATTGTGGAGATAATCATACATCTTCACAGATTTGTGATGTGTACATTATGGAAAAGAAATTCAGACATTAAGGGTAACTTAAATGAGAGGCGAAAGAGAAAGTATTAAATTAATATGTTATATCAGTAATATCCTTTTCCAGTATTGCTGCCAACAGAAGAAGAAATATAATACTACCAGAGGTGCTTTCCTTGACAAAGTAAAGGGAAAATCAGTGGCGACCTGTACTCTGGCCTCTTCAGAGGCTGTGCCGGTGGTTTCTGTCACTCCTACCTCTGTGAAGGCAGTGCCAGTGATTTCTGCACACTCCTGCCTCTTCGAAGGCAGCGCCAGTGATTCCTGGCTCTCTTGCCTCTTCGGAGGCAGTGCCAGTGATTTCTGGTGCTCCTGCCTCTTCGGAGGCAGTGCCAAGGATACCTGGCGCTTCCTGCCTCTCTGGAGGCTATATTATCACTGTTTAGTGCTGATGTCCGCCCTGGAGCCTGCACCAGCTGTAAATGGTGCTTCTGATGTTATGGAGGATGCACCAATTTTGTCTGACCCTCACACCCCTCCTCAGGCAGTGCCAGCTTTGTCTGGTGTTCCTGAGATTGATAACCCTCTGAAAAGGAAGGCAGCCGTAAATAATCAGTCTCCTTCCAGAATAAAGCAGGAGCAAGTCAGTAAGCTGAAAGCACTTAGAAAAGGCTCCAGTTTAACAGCCTCAAAAGCAATGTAGAATTCATTAATTTTCTCCTGTGGAACTGTCAGGGATTAAGAGCGAAATGGGAAGCTAAGGCTGCTCACATCAGAAGTGTCTCCTGTATGTACAGCCTTGCAGGAGACTATGATTGGTGATAATACATGTATGTCCCAGCTCACGAGAGCATTCATCCTATCATTCTCCTTATAACGTAAATATAGGAATCCATGAAGGTGTAGCTTTACATATTCGTAATGACACCCCACAAAATCCTACAAGTGTCCAGTCTACACTGCAAGTGATAGGTATTCAGATCCATTTGCAAAGAAAATATACAGTATGCTCTCTCTCTCTCTCTCTCTCTCTCTCTCTCTCTCTCTCTCTCTCTCTCTCTCTCTCTCTCTCTCTCTCTCTCTCTCTACCACCTGGTGAAGTCTTCCTCATTGATGAATTTAAATCTCTTATTCAACAGTTACCACATCCCTTTGTTATTCTAGGAGATATGAATAGTAGAAGCCCTCTTTGGGGTGACATCATCACCAATCAGAGAGGAAGATGCCTGTGTTCCATCATAGAGGGTGAAAATGTGGGAATCCTCATAGAACCATGAGGTCAGCTTTCACCAAGTACCACAGACGATAATTTGAGTATTACCATGTTGAATTTCGAAAAACGAGGGTTCATTTCCGTATGAAAGGAATCTTGGACAATTTTCATATCTTCACTAAATTCAAAAACACCCCTGGCTTTAGTTTGGAAGAGAGCTGGAAAAATAGCAGGCAAATTTACTCCTTGTCAACCTCCAGTTTTCAAGATCAATGGTCGTGTGGTAGCGGACCTCCAGTTAGAGACAAATGAGTCTGCTAATCACATTGCTTATGTTTAAAGAAAAATGATGATAGCCCCTAATCAGCTCAAAGAAAGCAAAATTGAACAGGTAGTAACTGATTTTAGTATATCAAGAAATGAACAATACAGTGTTCCTTTTACTGAGAGAATTTGAATAAGTCTTGGATAAATGTAATGAATCAGCTCCTGAACTGGATGATATAACATATTCAGCGATTAAGCGTAACCCTGAAAATACCAGACTTTTGAATATTAGGCCTTATTAACAGAATTTACCGAGAACATATCTTCCCTAAGCTTTGGGAGATGTTAAAATTACTGCCTTCATGAAACCAGGGAAAGACCCATTCAAGACAGAGAATTATTGTCCTATTGCACTGACATCATGTTTGTGTAAGATCATGGAAAAATGGTGAACACATGTTTGATGTGGTACTTGGAACGTGGTAAATATCTGTCGCCTGTTGAGTGTGGTTTTCGAAGTATGCACTCCACAACAGATGCGTTAGTTCGAACGGAATCTTCAATATGTGAAGCTTTTGCCAACAAGCAGCATCACATCACTGTTTTCTTTAATCTAGAGAAGGCTTATGAAACAACATGGAGATATGGCATTTTGAGGGTCTTTTATGAATCTAACTTGAGAGGCAATTTGCCTCTTTTCATCAAGACATTTTTAAAAATTAGGTAATTTCAGGTTCAAGTTGGAGCAACAATGTCAGATGTATTCAATCAAGACGAAGGAGTATTACAGGGAAGTGTTTTAAGTGTAACCTTGTTCGCCTTAGCAATCAATGAGGTTTCCAAAATAGTTCCCCAGGATGTAGCTTATACTCTTTATGTAGGCGACCGTTCGATATCATTTGCAGCAACAAAGATGGCAGTGGCTGAACGCCGCCTTCAGCTGTGCATTGATAGTATAGTTATGTAGGCTGAGATGAATGGTTTTAGATTTTCTACTAGTAAAATGGTAATCATGCACTTTTGCCTTATAAGAGGATTCCATCCTGATCCAGATTAGGCAGAGAATTCCATGTGTTGGTGAAACAAGGTTTCTTTGGTTGATTTTTGATAGGAAACTGACCTGGATTCCACATCTAAAATATATTAATATAGAATGCTTGAAAGCAATGAATGTGCTGAAAGTACTGTCTAACACTTCTTGGGGTGCAGACCTAACTCAGATGTTGTAGATTATATAAAGCCTTGGTCTTTTCAAATTTAACTTATGGGTGTGAAGTGTACACTTCATCGAAGCATAATAGCCTTAAAATGCTCAATTTAATTTTATCATAGAGGTGTAAGATTGTGTACAGGCGCATTTAAATCATCTCCCACTGACAGCATGCTTGTAGATGCTGGTGAAACGACTGGATCTTCATTACCAACGTCTGCTGGTTAGGAGCTGGTACAGATTTCAGAGGCTCATTAAGTCTTTAACCAGCATTTGTTTGAGAAATGAAAGGCACTGGCAGTTTTATGAAAACACCCCAACAACCTCAACCATTTGCTTTTAGAGAAAATTTTATTATCAGGGACTTAAACATGCCAAGGCTGGAGATTATACCAGCAAGATATTAAGTTAGCCGCCCCCTGGAACCTTCCATAGGTAAAAATTTTGTAGATATTTTCATTTTACCAAGGCAGAATTGTCCAGTGAGGTCATGTGGACAGTATTTTTAGATCATTCTTCGCAACATGATAACTCTGTTGTAGTTTTCACGGATGACTCAAAGTCAGATGCTGAGGTTGGCTTTCGAGCGGCCTTCCCTGATATAGAAAGAAGCGGGAGGTTATCATCTGTTGCATCTATTTTTACAGCAGAGCTATATGCAATTTTAAAGGCTTTAAAGATAATTTCAATTCAGAATGGAAACAGTTTTACCATATATTTTGACTCAAGAAGTGTTCTTCTGTCATTAGTATCTTTTAACTCTTTAATTAAACCCACTGGTTTTAGAGATATATTGGAATGGCTGCATTTAGTAAAAGAAGAAGTAAAGAAGTGGATTTTTGCTTGGTGACTTCCCTTGTTGGGGTAGTTGGGAATGAAGAAGCTGACCAGTTTGCAAAGTCATCAACCTCTCCAGAACCTAGAAGATGCCTATTGCCATTTCGGGATATATATCCTCTAGTATGTCAGAAAATTAAAAAGGTTTGGCAGTCCATTTGGGAAAATATTTTAACGAGTCAGAAAATGCGCTGCATTATGCCATCAGTGAGGATCCGACGTACAAGACTTACTTATGGGTTGTTGATGTCTGGCGAAAATCCTCCATTGTGCGATGACTGTATTGCGCCCTTGACTGTGAGAAAGAGCTGGTCAAATGTCCCAGTCTGGGGATCTAAGTCATAGGTTCCTCTCTTGGGGACGTGACAGAGATGGACATTTCATCTTTGCACCGATTCTTGGGGAGGACTGTAATTTAGAATAGCTCTATTTGTTTGTTAGGGAGGCGGGCATCCTCAAAATTTAGTTTATACACAGTAAAACTTAGTATATATATATATATATATATATATATATATATATATATATATATTATATATATATGTATGTATGTATGTGTATATATATGTATATTATACAAGTTACAACTTTTACAGATATGATTATATAATATATATATATATATATATATATATATATATATATATATATATATATATATATATATATATTTATATTTATATTTCTAGTGAGACTTCTTTTAAACTTATTAACTTATTAATCTTTTCAATTTCCTATTTAATTTTATACGGCGTCAGTTAGTCATGTGTTGCATCTATTTTTACAGCAGAACTGCTTGCAGTTTTAAAGGCCATAAAAGAAATTTTAACCCTGAATGGAAATAGTTTTACTATATATTATGACTCAAGAAGTGTTCTTCCATCTTTGGACTCTCTTAAATCTTCACACCCACTGATTTTAGAGATAGTGGAATGGCTGCATTTAGTGAAAAGAAGAGGTAAGGAAGTAAATTTTTGCTGGGTGTCTTCCCATGTTGGGGTGGTTGGGAACGAGCAAGCTAATCGACTTGCAAAGTCAGCAGTCACCTCTCCTGAACCCTGCAGAAGATGCTTACTGCCGTGTCGGAGGTCGGAGTGTATATCTTCGTGTTGGTCAGAAAATTAAAAAGGTTTGGCAGTCCCTTTGAGAAGGAATTGAAACAGATCAGAAGATGTGGTATATTACGTCATCAGTATCTCCTTGGTCATATCCGTTTATGCCAAGCAGACAAGAAACGATGTTATGCAGGCTTAAAATTGGACACAAAAGACTCATTCATGGGTTCTTGATGTCAGGTGACAAATCCATCATACTGCGGTGACTGTATTCTGCCCTTAGCTCTGAGACATTTGCTGGTCGAATGTCCCGGTCTTGGGAATCTAAGGCAGAGGTTCCTCTCTTGGGGACGTGACAGAGATGGGCATTTTATCCTCGCTACAGTTCTCGGTAAGGATTGTAGTATAGAGCTGTTATGCATCTTTGTTAGGGAGGCGGGCCTCCTCAACAAATTTTAAATAATTAACATATGCAGTATATGTCTATGTATAGATAGTATATTTGAATAGATATTAATTTTTTTTAGACTTTTCAAACTCTTGAAACTTTTAAAATATATTTATTTATTTATGAGCTTCATATCGTAATTTATACGGTTGCCATAATGAATAATTCAGTCTCGTGAACTGTTACGTTTTCTCTGGTTAATTTCTTCCTCTGCCTCCACACTCAACGCTTCGTCCTACTCATATTTTTAGCTGCTTTTGTTTTATTGTAATTTTGTATATTTTGAAACATTTTCACATAATTTAATTGTACTAATTAGATATTATCCCTTTTGTAGTTTGATAATGAGGTCTGCTGATTGGCAACGAATCGTTGCAACTAAAGAATAAATATTACTTCCTTAACTTGTTGGTGTGCCTCTCCATGCCTTAATTTTATATATATATATTATATATATATATATATATATATATATATATATATATATATATATATATATATATATATATATATATATATATATATATATATATATATATGCATATGCATACACATTCCTATGTTGTAGCGCTGGATTGTGGATCCGAATCCCACCTAGACAGAATAAATTTTCATTCAGTTCCTTTTATATTTCCAGGCTTTCGGAGGAAAGTGTTTCCGAAAATATAAGAAAGTTGACAAACGAGCATTCTGATCGTAACAATGTTTAGCGGGAAGTATGTCTTTGTAGAAAATTACGAAGGGATAAAAAAAAGTGAAACATCAGTTTGTTGTCCAGTGAATGCAAAAGATACATTTTTTTATATCCTGAAAAAGAAAAGCAGATGAACTAAAGAGATGTATAAACAGAATTAAATGAGTACATAATCTCTGGTGAATTTCTTAAGTTCCATGTAAAGAGAAATGAAAAATAACAATTGGTTCATTTATTTGTGATGGTGGGGCTATTGTTGAGTTGTGTGAGGCTTATAAAAGCTACTGCCTGTCACATACAGTGTTGCAGGTAACACATTGATTTTATATTGCTGCCCAGGCCTTTAAATGAGTTTGACATTAATCATTTGTGGTAATAGCATTTGCAGTTATCCCACCCAACGGAATTGATAAGGTTATGCGTTTACGCATTACGTTCTGTAGTTGATGAGTTTGTCCTCCTTCAGATATCTCAAAACTCATTAATGGGTTTATTTATTTATTATTTTTTTGCGGAAGAGTTTGTGTATATATGTATGTATATATATATATATATATATATATATATATATATATATATATATATATATATGTCTGTTTTTTCCCAGTGTAATAGTTGCTTATATATATATTATATATATATATATATATTTTATATATATATATATATATATATATGTGTGTGTGTGTGTGTGTGTGTGTGTGTGTGTTATAGTACGCGTAATCAGTATACGCGTAATGACTGAAATTTCAGTCATATATATATATATATATAGCTAGTACTAAACACGGCGAAACAGTGAGTCATACACTGTTTCGCCGGGTTTGTGTCCCTGGGGTCAAATGTATTTGTGTTTAGTACTAGCTCCTGGGGATCAAATGTCCCTGTGCATTACGCGTGATGACTGAAATTTGTGTGACTGATTACGCGTGTGACTGTAACATATATAAACCAATCATTACCATTGGGAAAAAATAAAAGACTGGTTGTAGGTCCTGACTGGTTTCGGGTTTACTTCTAAGCCAGTGACGGAAGACTGATAGTTAGTGGTAGAAATTCACAATAGATTTGTGCTTGGGCGACAGCGCAAACACGCATATAGACCGTTGGAAACTAAGAATCCGCATCTAACAGGTGCTACGGGATTGGGCCACACTCATTTGTGCTTGGGTCAGTACTCGGTTTTATACACACACACACACACACACACACACACACATATACACACACACACACATATATATATATATATATATATATATATATATATATATATATATATATATATATATGTATAATGTGTGTGTGTGTGTTTGTTTTGTGCGTTATGGTTGGTTTACCAGACAGCGATGGTCAGTACGGCGCCAACCGTAAAATAAGCAGTCGGAAAGACAATACTAACCCTAGGCTGTACTCATCGCTTGTATTGTTTAACATGCCGACGATGCAAACTATTACTATACATTATATTCCTTAAATATCGATGTAGAGGATACAGAAAGAAAGCATTCATTTGCACATGTAAAACAAACGAAAACCCGAAGTCTTTAGAGAACAAGACATGGCAGGGACGATCATCCGTGTGGGGAAACTTAAAAATCGTGTTGTCTCTTCATACCGAAGAGCAAAGTGTGAAATGGAAATAAGGAAGTTTATTTTGCACATGTTTCCATGTATGATCGAAAAAAGTGTTAACTATTCTATTTTTAGTAGATATTTTAGTCAGTTCACATAATATCTTCACTTAACAGAATGAAACAAATTTATGAACTGTGTGGACGAAGAAATATTGGAACGCTGGGTGTCAGTGGACCGACTGGAATAATCACTTGACGAGTTGGTGTTCAGAGGTGCGAAAGGGTCCTTACACTCTTCGGAATACCGTTGATGTTGTAGTACTTGTGTAAATAAAATATTTCCAGTGTGCATCAGTTCACGATTCTTCGGTGACTGAATGCTGATGAAGATTCTATCCTAAAGGTAAGTGTCATTAAATGTGTACATTTATCCTTAAGTGTATTTGCTAGTGTGAGCTTGGCGTTGTAGACAGTTAGCCTACCCACTGTGAAAACGAAGCCCCCAGTCGAATGAAACTGAATGTACTTTTGTGTAATATATCGTTTAGGTATAATCTTACTTATGTTTTGGGCAGTGCTAGCAGCTGCTAAAATATGTTTTTTCAACTGAGTGGCTTTCAAATAGAAGAATTGGCCAAGTAGGAACTTATAGGCCTACTTGCCAATAGAGGAGAGGAAGACCTACAGTATGTATATCGCCACCCAATGCCAAACTTGTCATTTTGATGGGAATGGAATGAGAAAAAGGAAGGTGTTTGATCATAAGACTAAATGAAACGGTTAGTATTTACAGTTGCTATGGTTACTGTCATATAAAGAGAAACTTGTCGTATGCATGTCACGTGTCCGGTTGCCAATCACAGGTCAAGGACGAATATTTAATAAGCTGTTTATGTTTTTTTTTCATCTTAATGTCAAATTTCCTCACAGAGAATATTAACATATAAACATAGATTATTTACAGTGCTTCGAAATTGTGTAAATTAATCTCCAAGATTTGATTTCAAATGTTTCAACTTTCCTTTAATGTAGTAAATTGTCAATTGAAATGTGTTTTTTCGCCTCTGTGTAAAAATAACAGTAGAGTTCTAAAAGGTAAAAAAAAGAGAGAAAAGCTTAGCGTGCTAGCACCTTTAATAATTTGAGAAATTCGAATAACAATACAAAAACTTGAAGCCATCCCCATGTTTTATAATGCAATACAAGAACTTTTAATTTTGCAAGTTGTCGGCTGTCACGACACATTAACCTCACAGCAAAATAGAATGAGTATAAAAAGAGCTAGATAGATGTTATAGTTTAGGTATTGGAAAGGAAACCTTAAAACCTAAAGACCGCAAGCGAACGTGCTTGTAAAATTGGGTTGATGTTTGCTAAGGGGTATGTCGCACTGTGAAAGTTTTCTGTACATGGGTTCATCCACGAATCAGCAGTTGGAATATAAGTGAGAGACACTGGAAAGTAAGAATTATAATGCATCCCAAATATTGGATCGAGGGTTACTCGTTGTCGTTTTGTTTTTGTAAATGAGCCGAATCAAACGTTCTAATTATTTCAGCATCTGCTAAACTTATCGAAACAAAATAATCTCTTCTCTCTGACACATGCACATGCAGGCACAAATTTCAACGATAGAATATTCTAAAACAAGAGACAATAGGCCATGAATAGTTATTTAAGCAGGAAAAACTCATTCAAACATAGATATCACAAATAACGAGCATGCTGTCGTCATAAACGCTGTGAAGTACGATTGCAATAGCAGTTAATTTTGCAAAAGAGAAAAAACGGAGTCATAAAATATCACATAACGTATGTTGATCCATTTGAACAACTTCCTCGCAAGATTAGAAGTTGGTGCTTAATATATCCAAGCCAACGACAGTCTTAACATACAGAGTGGATAGGCTTTGGTGTTTTGTTTTGAAACGCCTAAACTCTAATTATTTCCCGAAAGCCTAAGTACAATGGCATAGTTCACGATATAATAATAAAACAAGAGACAACATGGCAATTCAAAATGTGAGTATATATTATATATATATATATATATATATATATATATATATATATATATATATATATATATACACATATGTGTGTGTGTATTCAATATATATATATATATATATATATATATATATATTATATTATATATATATATATAATATATATTATATTATACATACATGCAAGGTGATTTATTTTTCCTGGGTATACAAACTAGAGCCTTTGATATTGATTTCATCATAGTCACCCTGCTCAGCCTTCATGCTGAAGCAAAAAGTGGCCGGTGACGGCAGGCGATTGATGGTTTCCCCCACACCCATACATCGCCTAAGAATACCATTACATTTACTCTTTTAGTGTATACCACCTGAAATACGTCTGTTCGCTTAATGACGCCATGCACGAGCTCTGTCTCATTTAGATCAACTGTGAACAGATGTTCTCCTTCTAAGACACGCGCTTACCTGCTACCAGGCTAACTACCTTAGTACCAAATTTCAACGACCAATTCCAGCTTCCGCTGGGTATTGTTTATAAATCTAGGAAATTTACAAATTACTGAAA
>NC_089743.1:19628697-19636197 GCF_040412425.1 Macrobrachium rosenbergii | reverse complement strand
CTTTACTTTTTATTTTTTATTTACCTTTTTTTTTACCTTGTTTTAATATAAATTAAATTCTTTAGCGTTTTGTTAATTTTAACCTTTGTAATTGTCATTTTACTGGTCTGTTTTTAATTATATTTATATTTATATATTTATATTTATATATGTATGTATGTATATATGTATATATGTATTGCTACAAGATTATGCAGACGAATTGATTGCACCTGCATATCTTGTATGAAGCCAGCCCACTCGCCTCAGATTAGAATAAAACGAAGACACCAGAAAGAACTATCCGAGATCATTTCTGTCCCTTTCCCACGTGTCAACCTGGAGGCACATAGGACAAGACCGCCTCTGGAATTGAAGAGTTTATTTCCTGTACTCTATTTTTCACAAACACAGGGAGAACACTTCGATACTAGCCAACTTAGGGCAACTTTACTGTCTGACCAAACGAACAGTTCTACAAACTCATCCTTCTCAAAGGATTATTTAATAAATTTGGCCATTCTTGCTGCTAGCAACAATGCCATCAATTCAAGTTTAGGAGAGTTAATTCTTTAATGGGTGCTACTCTTGTGTTTGCCATCATTAAATGAAAGTTTTCGTTCTTTACTCTATAAGCAATGCAACCATATGCTAACTCACAGGCATCACAGGATATGTGTAAGGAGTCCCCCTTTCCTAGGCTAGTATTTCTAGGAAAGACAATATCAAGACTTTTTTCTAAGTCTTCGGATAACTCAACCCATTGGTTCTGTAATGGGTCTGGGAGTTGTTCATCCCAATCCAGTTGTTGCTTCCACAAATTCTGCAGGTGTATCCTTGTCCTAAAAGCAACAGATAGAAGCACTCCTAATGGATCGTAAATCCGTGCAATGGATCGTAAATCCGTGCAACAGTTCTCAACACTTCTCTCTTAGTCTGACTGGACTTATTTATCTTCGTCTGTTGTAATGTCAAGGTATCTTTTTTCTTTGTCCCAGTTCCGACCTAAGACCTTATGAGTTGTTTGTTCTATGGCACTAATCCCACATGCTTTAGCAATAGTTTGCAACGAGTCATTATTACTCATCCATTCTTTCAGATATAAATGTGCCTGTGCAAATATCTTATTTGCTTAAAAGAAAAAAATCACCAGTTCATTATCATCATTGCTAGTGAACTGCAAGTTGTCTACATATAGCCCTCTTTTTATCCTTTCTACGTCACCTTCTACCATAAACAGGTGTTCCTTAATTGTTGCATTCAGCAGAAAGAGAAAACATGTAACTCCAAATAAAACAACTCTAAACCTATACACTAACAATTTACTGTTAGGGTTTGTTGGATCTTCCTACCATAAAAACCTAGTATAGTCTATATCCTCCTCCCTGAGTTGCACCATTAAAAGTGCCTTCTCTGTGTCACTAATACAAGCAAACGATTTTGTTTTAAACTGCAGCAGAACTCTGAGCAGGTCAGCTGTTATATATGGCCCCGTCCACAAACAGTCGTTCAAGCTTAACCCACTTTTCCCCTGTTTAACAGAACAGTCAAATACCATCCTAATAGGGGTTGTTGCACTGTCCTTTTTAACACCATGATGTGCCAAGAAATGACAGTCTTCTGTTTTAAAATATTCCACTCTCTCTATGAATCTCCTATCCTCCTGATCCTTCAGGATTTTCTGGTAATGTTCTAGATACTTAGTGTCCTTCTGAAACTTGACACACTTGTTTTAATCTGTTCAAAGCCAACCCAAATTTGGAAGTCAATCTCCTTTTATTGCCTTTTCAAGGCAATGCCACAACATACTGTTTGTCAATTTCAGAATATGTTATAGTACTCTCAAAGTTCTGTAATAGCTTCCGTTCCTGTTCCATTATTTCACTGCAGTCAATACCTAAATGATACAAACTCCATAAACATTCAAGATCTTCCCTTGGATCCTTTAATCGAGTAGCCCCTTCAGTCATAATTATGTCGTCGCTTTCCACTGCCAGTTTTGAATGGGAGACATGAGTCTCCTTGGTGGGTGGAGAACTACACGTTCCAGTTACCACGTAACCAAATATGGTTGGTAGCAATACTAAATTTTCAAATTTCCAAAACCCTGGGTGTAAAATGTTGTATACATTGTCAAATCCTATTAACAATTCTATAGGTGATTGTTTCTCCACAGGTAGATCAAAATCTTTATCAGCCAGGCTGATTTTCGTTTTACATAACAACCTTAAGTTCTTCTTAACGCCGAATGTCTTTGTATATTCTGGTAGTTCGTTGACCACTATACAATCCATATTTATTAATCTACCCTGATGAGGTACAGCAATGTTCACCATTTCATATTCCTTAACTGGTGGTTATTCTGGTAGTTTGTTGACTACTATACAATCCATATTTATTAATCTACCCCAATGAGGTACAGCGATGTTCACCACTTCATATTCCTTAACTGGTGTAGAAGTTAAGTAACCTCTCAATGATGTTTTCAACTCCCTTGCTTTTATAGTGGAGTCCCTCAAGAGCAGATTTCTTTATAAATGATCTTTCGGCACAGGTATCTAACAACCCTCTCTTTCGCACAATGCGACCTCTTTTACCCTTAAGGGTTATTGTGGCTGTAGGTAAGATTGATTTCTTAGTCATCTTATTTCCCTGTCCAGTGTTTGTCAAAGAGAGTGTTCCAACTTGTACCCCACCTACCTTAGATTTATTGGCTGGTTTCTATTGCATATAGCACTATGATGTCTAACAGTGCAACCGTTATTACAACCTTGCCTGTCACGGTCGGAGCTGAAGTGTTTACTGGATGCACATATGAAACACAAAACCCAGAGTTCTGGTCATTCTATCTTTCCTCCTCTGGTTACATAGAATTGACAATTTGCCCATATGTGGTTGTTCCACAGTGCACATCCTTTAACCTGGTTTACCTTGGCTTTGTTTTTATTTTCTTTAGACATTATTGATGTTTTTGATCTCACAGATTGCCATTGTTCTACTGCGAAAGCAGATACCGTTGTCAATGTACCTGTATTAGCTTTTGCTGCTTCAGTCTGTGGAAAAGCCCTCAAATTATGTATTTCTTCTTCAAGATATTTTTTAAAGGTGTCAAATTTCAGCCAATCTTCTCCAAACCTTCGTTTTATTATTTCACTTGCACTACTTGGTAGTTTTGTAACTAAACACAACTTGATTTCGTCTTTTCTGCCATAGGTCTCTTTCAACCAGTTCACTGCTTACAAATATTTATCACCTTCTAATTTAAAACCAGATATCAGTTCCAGAGCCTCACCTTCCAATAGGCCCTTCAGATAAGAAAACTAATATATATTCTCAAAATCAGTATGTTGGTGTACTGATACTTCATAAAGTTCCCAAAATGAATTCCATTCTGTTACATGACCATCGAAATGGTAGAGGTCTAGTTTGGGTAACTTCAAAGTAGCTTTAACAGGCAATATCGGTGCACTAGGTTCACCTCTTACAGCTAGAAGACTCATGATGGAGGAATTTAGTCTATGAATTTCAGTGCCTACCTCTAGGCTATATTCAGCTTGATTCATAATTTGGTCAGGTTGTCCTACAGGACCTGTTAGGTCCAATATTCCATTATCCAATTCCTGGATTTTCTGCAAATATTCCTTCAAGGAATCTCTCAGTGAAGAAATACTATTGATATCACGTGCATCAATAGTGCTTTCAACCTTTTTTGACCAGTTAGTTATCACAGACTTAAACCTCCCCCCGCCCCCCGGCCTCCTCTTCAGTTCTTCTAGGTCAGACATCTTAGCCTATAATTTACCAACACCAAGTACACAAGTTCTTAATTACTAAAAGTGTGCAAACTACCAGCTCCAAAAAAATATATACAGTATACCACATTAGCAAATATAATATTTAAAAGTTGGCCACACTTCTTCAAATCAGTCAATGGTAGATCACTACTGGTTATATTTTATATGTGCCCTTGACTACACATACACTTATACAATGCACAACAGGGTTTTATTCCAAATTAAATATCACATAAGTATCTTAAAACTTACCATAAATTTAAAACGAATTAATATTTCCTTTCTATTACTTAGAATTCATAAAGAAGGAAAAAATAAATAATTTACAAAGTGGAAATGCATCAATCATCATTTTGCCTAACATAACTTAATCTAACTTCTGGGTTGGCGTAAGCACAACCTGGTATTTACCAATCCTGGGTGAAAGCATAAGCATCTGCTGCTTCACATAAGTGACTTGCCAGTATCTTGTAACTATCGTATTGAAAATGCACTCTATCACTGGCAAAGTCTCTTTCTACCAACTGATTGAAAACAAAGGTTATTTCTCGGTTTCTCTTCAGTAATTGGTTTAGTAGATTTTTTCGTGCTCGATATTTATCTCTAGGGATGTTTCTAGGAGTGGAACGAATTTCAATACTAACTACCAAAAACCTTACAGTTATAGGTACCTTCCAGTGTCTCTATTAATCCTAAAATCTTATTTTTTACCTTATTGACCAATTCTGGATCTTCACTTCATCATCTACATCAATATCGTCCCCTCCAATGAACAGGATAACGATATCTGGGGCATAAGCTGTCAATTTGGTCACTAGCACAGTATCCAGAAGGTTATTGCACACTTTTCCTGATTTCCCAAAAGTACAATAATACATGGGCTGTTTTAGTCTCACATCACTTTTACCACAGCACCCTGTCATGAAACGACCGAGATGTTTTACATGAGAATGTCCTATCACAGCAACCTTTCGCTCTATGCGAAATACGTCTGGATAGGCCATAGTCATTTTATCAACTTTATTCAATGTGCAATGATCCTAAAAATAAAGAAAGGAAGGTTCAAATTCCCACCGAGTTACTATCAAACTTCAGCTAGGCTAGGCAATGATTGACCGAGTTAATCCTACCATTCCGTTTCAGGCTAGGCTAACATGTGACATTCTAAAAATGGCCACCACCATCAGCTGGTCACATCTCTATCTTTATTGCCAAATATCACAATGATCCTCAAAATTTCATAAACGTCAACAATACAGGTCACTGTTATAACAACCTAGCCCTTTGTTGGCCGAGTTGGTTGAGCTTCAGACCGTCATTCGATGGGCCGGAGTTCGATTCCCGCCGCCGACTGATGAAGAGTTAGAGGAATTTATTTCTGGTGATAGAAATTCATTTCTCGCTATAATGTGGTTCGGATTCCACAATAAGCTGTAGGTCCCGTTGCTAAGTAACCAATTGGTTCTTAGCCACGTAAAATAAGTGTAATCCTTCGGGCCAGCCCTAGGAGAGCTGTTAATCAGCTCAGTGGTCTGGTAAAACTAAGCTATACTTACTTTTTTGTTATAACAACCAATCACTGAAATCCTGGTCACGGCACCATTTAATTCAGACTCACTCAGAATAAGTATAGCATTTCAAATTGTGAGCGTTATTGTATAGCCTAAACGATCCGAAACGTACTGACCCAAATTGTAGGCTAAGTCTTATGCTACGTACACCCAGGTTACTCTGTTCTTATGCTAATTCAAATTATGATTATATCAATACATTGCGTTGTGTATATTAACTAAACTAACAATATGAACTTAGAATTGGCGCATTCAGTGTTCCTAGCTTGAAATACAGTGGTTAGATTGGCGTGAGCACAATCTCTATTTCACGACCAAAGCACACTGCAAGAAATTATCCATACATTTAGATATGCATATCTCCTAAAGGAAGTTTCCCTAAATATACTTTAAGATTAATAGGAATACTTAAGTGGATTTGTAGACACCGCTAATTATGGCTGCATTCTTGAGTCCCCACTAGCTCAAACCACTCTATATCAAAGTTATGAAGAGACTGACTTCACGGCCATCTATGACCAACACCAAACCTTTGACTCACCACCGGACAAACAACCAATACCGGTAGTTCAGCACTTTTACATGTATGCTTACAATTGAAACAGCTAAAAGAACACCTTTCATTACTAAATACAAACACAACAAAACATAATATCCTTCTTTTACATAATACGCATTTCCACTTTACGTAAATTCAAAGAGAATATATAAAACTATACTACAACTTGTGGAAAAGTACAATCTCTCTTGTTGAAGTTTTGACACCACCAAACCCTTGGTACCACCATGACTAAACTTGAGCATGAAGGGATGGGATCTTGGGAAGAGAACCTTCCACACATGCTCTTTGCCATCCACCAGCCCCTTTGAACTCCTGTACGCCCATTCAACTAGGGACCCCCTCGATATATTGTACGCAGCCTGGGCCAAACCAGAATGTGCTAAGTGGGTGGAGGAACTCCCCAATATCCAGAAAAAACTACAAGCTGCTTGGGCGATTAAGCAAGCTAAGGAACAGGCCATGCTGGAACGGGTGAAATTAAAGTGTGATGGCATGAGCTTTCGAGGTTGGTGATGAAGTCCTGGTCCTATTTACTGGTGCCACATGCCCCATGGAAACCCAGTTCATGGGGCCCCACCAAGTACTGCAGAAGAGAGAAGCCCTGAATTACCAAGTGGACTCTGGAAAGAAGTGCGCGAAATGACTCCACATAAATCTGCTGAAACCTTACTGCTAACAGGAACAGAGATGGTATGTGCCCTTGCTGCATTGCCACCCCCAACTACTGACTCCAAGCTCCTGGCTAACATAGAACCAATCACCCCGGGCTTGACTGATCAGCAAGGCTACTACTGGGTCAATCCACAGTGAGCAGAAAGGATTGAACAAGTTCAGCTGCAACTTGACTTGGGTCTGATAGAGGAGAGCTGCAGCCAGTGGTCCTCCCCACTGGTCCTAATACCGAAGGAAGGGGGTAGAGATCAATTGTGCATCGATTTTCTCAAGCTGAAGGATGTTACCATACCAGAGCCATACCCTCCGCCACAGATTGAAGTATACTCGGAAAGCTTAAGCCTTAAGAACGCCCCAAGCTGCTTTCAACACCTCATGAACAAGGTCCCGGGTGGAATAAGGAATTGCGTCATGTACTTAGACGATATCGTAATATACACTAATTCCTGGGAAGAAAGAACACTTAGCATTCTTAAGGAAGTGTTAGGCACCTTACAACAAGCGAAGTTGGTCATAAACCTGAAGAAGTGCAAGTATGGCATAGCTGAGATTACCTACCTTGGTCATCGGGTTTTCAGTGGCAAACTGATGCCCAAGGATGCCAATGTCAGAGCCATCCGAGAGATGCCTTATCCGAAGATGAAAAAGGATGCACAGCGATTTTTGGGAATGGTGTAATACTTCAGCAGGTTCATACCGAATTTTGCTGACATGACTGCTCCCATCACAAACCTCTTCAGGGGAAACCAAACTTTCCAATGCATGCCCGAGTGCCAGAAGGCATACGACCATCTAAAAGCCGTACACACCAGCCAACATGTTCTTCACAGCAACCGTGCAACCTGGCACTCGACGCTAGCGATGTGGGAATTGGTGCTGTTATGTTCCAGGAAGACGATGGCATTTAGCACCCAATTGCCTA
>NC_089743.1:19621197-19623697 GCF_040412425.1 Macrobrachium rosenbergii | reverse complement strand
ATAAACTATTACAAGTCATGCAGTAGGTTCACTTTTGCGCTTCATAAAGAAGGCTTTATGGTAATGTGACTGATTGAGTGTTGTCCAAAGATGAATGTTTTTATTTTAATGTTTCAAGTGTATTTTATATTATCGGTGTACCAGCTCATATGTATCATTGTCATTGGCATGATATTTTACTTTATGCTCACTGTGATGTTTATTCTGTTATATGTTTATTAAAATTTAACTACACCCTAATTAACCAAAAACTGATGAAATGTGTTTGCTAATTTAAGTTTGCATGGTAGTCAAGGCTCAGTGTATATGATGGTACTTTGAAGGCTGTACAGTAATAAATATTTATTTTATAAATTAATTTCTTATTTTGTAATTAAACTGAAAAATGTATGGAGAGAAGTCCTTCAGTAAATTTCATGTCTGCTGATAATTAAGGAAGATAGTGACACACCTTAAGTTTTTAAACAAATCTGCCATCCATTGCTAACTGTCCCGTTTATTTTGCCGTTAATGTTGCAACATTGATGGCAAATTAAACGTTTGATTTCAAAATGTTACTTTCCCTCATTTCACAGAGGTGGAGGAAGTTACTTTCTGTAGGATGCTGCTGGCTTGTTTAGGTGCTTGCTAGGTGCTGTTGTGAAGTGCTTGCTTTCATGCTAAGATTTGCTTGTTTGCTAGACACGATTGCGTGCGCATTCCGTCTTTCTGTGCTCTCATGCGTGCTTATAATCCGGTTGCTTGCTTGGCATGCTTGGTTGTTCTTTGGTGTTAGTTCTCCAACCTTTGTGAAGTGATTTGGAAAGTTTACATTTTGATATTGTGCAGAAAAAGAATGAATATTAGTTAACAAAGACAGGTGAGCAGACTTAATTAGTCTTGTATCTGAATTAATCTTCCAAGAGTTCATGAAACCATCATTTGAATGGTAAAACAAGATTTCCAAGGTACTTAACACAGGTATAAAAGGTGAACAGCTATTAGATTTATTTAACTAAGATTTTAAGACTAGTTCTAGAAATACTAGGAAAATCATGGAGAAGTATATTTAAAGAATCTTAAAAAGTATGTTGAATTTTTATGCTAATCTAAATCACTTTGAATTATGCCAATAATTTTAGAAAAGTACTTCTTGTAATGAGATATATGTACTTGCAAGTTTATTTTTGATTTCTACCAATCTTTTCGATTTTTATTGATTTAAGAAAGCCTTCAAGGTTCCATCCATGGTGAAAATACAATCAGCAGATGGACAGAGTTGGTGAGTGTTAAAGATTTATATTTCAAAAGCGTTCACATATTTCCATTATATCTAACCATAATGGCACTTGAGTGCATTTTTACTCAAGGTTTTCAGGAGACTACAAGTTCGTCGGTTTGAGCTCTTCTAGTTCAGTTCAAGATTCCTTCCTGTTGTCCGTCTTTTGAGGAATGAAACGTCTTGTGGTTTAATTGCAAGAGATTCGTCAGCTTTGATAGATATTTACTGAACTTTATAGTTTAGTGGTGACGTCGGTTTTGAAAGTAAACGCTACAAAATACTTGTATGCGCTTTGGCGTAGTAGAACGAGCGATTTAAAAATATATATTATTTGCACCGGAGACTAGCTTAAGTAGCAGAATGCTAGTATACTTCAGCCCATTTGCGGTAAATTGCAAAAATTGCCTTTCTGTGTATTCATACGAAGCGTTGAACTTACTAGAAATTTTAAATCAGTTTAGCGCATGAAGCCTAGGAAAGGGTGGTGGGTCGGGAAGGGGTTTTGGTCAGATTAAAGGGAGCGATGATACGTAGTTTCAATTTGGACTTCACGTGTTCGAATAAAGTTGTTCGGCTTGGAGGTTCGGTGGTATTAGGCTGGTTATGAAATTACGTTTAGATATATGACCTAGGTTATGCAAAGAAGGCTTACATGTGGTTCAGGTTATTGTAATTAGCTAAGGTTAAGTATCTCAGGCCTTTAGATTTGGTTTGTATGAAGCACTCAAATGTGAAGGAGACGGCCGAGGTTCCACCTCAAGAGCAGCAGCATCTACATCTCACCATCCCTTAATGGTAAGTCGATTTGTACTTAAAAGTTTTGTGTCATTTCGTTCTACTGAAAGCAAAGGGAAACAGTATGGTGTCGCTTATTAAGAACTAAATGAAAATAGTAAAAAAAAAAAACGGTATTTTATGTTTGCTGTCGGTGATAAATTGAATAAAGGTTCGGGGTATGTTGTTAAACGAGCTTAAATAATTAAACACAACACATTATATCGAAGCATGGATTACCACAATTATAGGAAGATTGTATGATGGGTTTCTGGTTATCGACGCTTGTGAGAAGTAACAAGAACAGCATAGACAAATACGTAAGTTTCTCCTAAGCTTCTCGGTAGAGCGAAATGTCATTCTTTCCTTTTATTCTTCAGAATGCAAGCAACGTAAGTGGAAAGTAAAACATCACTGATAAAAAAATTGATGATGTTGATTATATAGGAGATTTTGACAAAGCCG
>NC_089743.1:19598697-19618697 GCF_040412425.1 Macrobrachium rosenbergii | reverse complement strand
TATGGGGTAAGCTCGATGCCTTCTTTTGAAAGACTTTGATTTGGCGTTAGGGTAGGCCGTAGTCTCGATCGGCTGCCTTGCCTGACATTGCTTAGACCCTGGTAGCAAACGTGTACATGTATCGTACCAAATCCCCAGCTCCCTTTCTCCTAGCAGCGAGGAGAACTGAGCGGTTAGGTCGACAGATCGAGACTTGTGAGGTGACTTTTATGTTTTTAGAAGATGTTGGAGTGGCTTTGTTTATGTGTGTATTAGTCTGTAACACCCATTTGCTTTCAGCAAAACTATCTGTTGATTACATACATAATCCCGGGGTGTCTACACGGATAGCAAAGTGTCTGCTTCTCTGACCGGTCGGCTGCGGATTTGAACCGCGCCACAGACCTCTATGAAGTCTGAGGCTGCTGCTCTACCGACCGAGCCATCGAGGCTATATATATATATATATATATATATATATATATATATATATATATATATATATATATATATATATATATATATATATATATATATATATATATATATATATATATATATATATTATATATGTGTGTCTTATGATCAGTTATTGGTTAATATATATATATATATAGTTGTGTGTGTCTTGCATACAGATATTGGACGTAAAGTTCCATGGCCCTGCATACTAAGAAGACACGTAACCTGTCTCTTGAAGCCACGAGTTAACTTCAAAGACAGACGTTAATTAATCACAGGTCGCCAGTTAAGGGGGTAATTAACCTTAACAAAGAATATTCAAGGGATAAAGACTTTATGATAAACGTCACCAACTGTGGACGCAGAAAAAATCTCTACTTGTTAAGATGGTATTAAATAAAAAAACACAACGGTTCTCCCCAAACAATGAGCGCTAGGCATAACGAATACCAGAGTATTAAAAATGACTTGCTTGCCTAAATCCCTGAGACTTACTGGGACAATTCGGCTAACGCTAACAGTATAATAATTTGGCTTAATCTAGACTTCGTAATAGCATATCCCGTAAGTGGTGGCTGGAGAATGAAACAGAAAACGGAAATACAGAAAAGTTATTAGTCAATCGGCGAAGCTTGAACAAGAATCGGACCTACCTTGAATGTCGAGTCCTTTGCGCATACAACGGACCTTAGGAGTCTTTATACTAGCAGTCTTCCCAATTCACTAATTAATATAGACGTAGGAGCAAAAGTCAAGTAAAGGAACAAAGAAGACCGTTCCGGCACGCTCCGCGGCGTACTTCCTCGTTTGTGGCCTGTCTCTCTCTGACCTCGCTCGCGTTCCCGCAAGGTGAGGCGGCCTCTTGACACGCCGCCCCAGGCACTCCGACCTTGACAAAGACATCGCCGAATGCACAGAGTAAAGGGAAAGATAGCTTAAGGCCACCATTACTAGAGGTTATTGAGTGAAAACCCTCTCTGAGGTTTAGGTCCCTAATGCCATAGGCATATTTTGTTTTTTGAACTACACAGCCTATGCGAGGGCGCCATCTGTCTCTGCTGTGATCGTTATTTTGAACTGCCTGGCCTACCTGCGGGACAGAGATGTTCTCTGTCGAGGTCAATCTGACTAATATTCCTACACCTAAATACATCGAGGGCGAACAGCAGTAATATTTATAAAATATATATATATATATATATATATATATATATATATATATATATATATATATATATATATATATATATATACAATACAATATAGAAGGTAAGCAGATCTGGACCAACCATTCAGCAGCAATGTTAAAACTGAACAGAAAACGAAAGACTAAGAGAGAGAGAGAGGTACAGTGTGCTGGCAGAGGTTTGGCTGTTTAACAAGGGAACAAGTCGTTTAATCATTAACGATTCCAGAACAGTCAATTCATGGCTGCTGGAAGCTCGCCCTAAAACTGAAAAGTCCTTATTTTCAATGGAAGTTTTACACATTCTAGAATGATTCCTAATATTCGAAAATTCTGGGCTTGCAATTTTACTGCCTGTCCTATAGCTTACTCCACGATGAGAGTCTATGCGTACCTTCAGAAGCCTCCTGGTGGATCCAATATAAGTTCCTAAATTACATTTAGGACACATATAGCTATACACACACCCGGAGGACATGTAAGGGCATAAACAACCTTTGTACTTAAATAACGACCCGATGGTAAGAGGATTGACAGGTATCAGATGTACCTTAATGGCTCCAAACTTATTTTGGATCTGTTGTGAAAACTTTTAGAAATATCATCAGATAAAAAAGGAAATTTAGCATAAAAATTCAATTTAGGAACAGTGTAAATTGTAGGCTTGAGGGAGAAGTACTTGTCCAGAAGCGTGCAAAGTATCTTAAAGACCAGTTCAGACAGGAAGCAGTTTTCCTTAAAAAATTTACATAAAAAAACGATCTCATCTTGGAATATGGGACCACCTTGACGTGATGAGAGGGCTCTTGAACCCCAGGAATCTGTTCCCGGGTTTGAGTCCAAGAGCCCCATATGCCATTATATATTTGTTTGGAGTAATTTTTGTGGAATTTTCCATTTTTACTCAAATTTATTGGACCTGGTAAATAGTAAAAGATATCATAGCTGGGAATGGGTTTATATCCGAAGCTAAATAGTGAGAACTGTGGTAGGACCATCAACTGCCCGTTAATGTTCAGACCTGAGAGTTATCAAATTGATAGCTCAAAGGCGGAACTATTCTTTAGGGGTAGACCACGGATTCCAGGGGGGTCTGGTTCTAGGGATAGGACTCTCGGCATTCTATCCGGTTTGCCCATGATATGATTAGGATGGAGACGAGTGCATTCTTGAAATACTCTCAGTCCTAGCAAGCAGGTTTTGCTTACACTTCAGCACATGAGGAAGTCAGTTTGACTTTCTTTTGCCCCACTCTTGTATGTGATGTACTGATTTTCTTTCTTTTCAAACCAGGTGTTGACAATAGTCAAATAAAATGACACTATGCAGTCCACAACTCTCTCTCTCTCTCTCTCTCTCTCTCTCTCTCTCTCTCTCTCTCTCCAGCCATCATGCGCCCTCTCAGTACCTTCTCTGGTCCTTCCTACATATCCGTTCATGTCACCACCAATAATTAATGTCTCTTCTGCTGGTATTTCACTCAACTGTTGGACAGACAGCAGAGTAATACCTGGTTAAAGGGGACAGGCAGCACAGTAATGCCTGGTTAAAGGGAACAGACAGCATAGTAACACCTGGACAAAAGGAACAGTTACCACAGTAATTCCTGGATAAAAGGGACAGACAGCACAGTAACACTGGTTAAAGGGGATAGGCAGCACATTAATGCCTGGTTAAATGGAACAGAAAGCACAGTAATACCTGGATAAAAGGGACAGTCACTTCAGTAATAACTGGATAAAATGGACAGACCGCACAGTAATCCCTGGTCGAAGGTGACTGACAATACAGTAATACCTGGTTAAAGGTGTGAGACAGCACAGTAATGCCTGGATAGAAGGA
Source organism: Macrobrachium rosenbergii (assembly GCF_040412425.1). Lineage (NCBI taxonomy): Eukaryota > Metazoa > Arthropoda > Malacostraca > Decapoda > Palaemonidae > Macrobrachium > Macrobrachium rosenbergii. The sequence goes on along the minus strand of NC_089743.1, from coordinate 19,615,228 downwards.
ACAGTCACCACAGTAATACTTAGATAAAAGGGACAGTCACCACTGTAGTAGCTGGATAAAAGGGACAGTCACCAGAGTAATATCTAGATAAAAGGGACAGATAGAACTGTAATACCTTGGATAAAAGGGACAGTCACCACAGTAATTTCTGGATAAAAGTGACATACATACAGCATAGTAATACCTGGATAAAAGGGACATACAGCATAGCAATACCTGGATAAAAGGGGCATACAGCACAGTAATACCTGGATAAAAGGGACAGTCACCACAGTAATAACTGTCAGTTCACCCATGACTGTTCGAAGACTGTTCGAAGGGTGAACGTTTGAATGAAAAAAGTAGATCTGTCAATCGGACCGTCGGCACAAACCCCTCTCTCTCTCCCTTCTCTCCCCCTCCCTATCCCCCTACCCCCTACACTTTCCCTTTTCCCTCCCCCTACGCATAGACTGTCATTCAAAGTTTTCCTGGGCAGCGCTGGGTTGGTCAGCTAGTATATATATATATGTGTGTATGTTTAATGCAGGCGTTGTTGATTAATGATTATGGCTTCCTTTCTGTGCAATCTGTCGAACTGGTCTTCTATATGCACGATCTCAGTGCTTTCGAATGATTCTTCCAATGTTGGTAGTTTAAGGTCGTAGGTGTCTACGTAATGTTGAAATATAGCCTCTTGGTTGCGGCGAGCTTGCAATCGTCGTCCAAGGGGCTATATTCCAACATTATGCAGACGCCCACGTCTGTTGCTATATTTCGTTTTGTTTTTTGTGTTACATATTGATCTTTGGGAATGAGATAGCCTCATGTAGACTTGAAATTTAAATTTGTTCTACATATCAGATAGAAAGGTTATCAAGGTTGTTATATGGTGAAGTATCTTGTCGTATTTTTAATAGATAATAATAAATCTTTTTTAAATGTTGGTTAAATGATGGTTATTGGGCAGGAATTTCTAAATTTTGACATTGCAAGTCCTGAAGACCGATCAAACCAGGTGCTGTCGAGCACACGACTTCAGTTGCACAGAACCTTTGGGATAGTGCAGTCGGACGTGTACGACTGAATCGAGGTGGAGGGAGGGGCGTGGTGGGTGCCAAGGCAGCATTCAGTTCATGAAGTCTCGAGAACAGGGTTCAAAATCCTATCGATAAACATGCAAAAGACCACAATCTTACGATAAAGGTTAACCGAGGTTGGGAGTGGAGCTCTTTGATTTTGATGTTTTTTTTTTTATTCTATTTAATTCATTTTACCTTTCAAGATGTGAGAATAATATTATATACGAGGACAAACTTGTTCCACAAGAACAGTGTCAACTTGTTACTGTGCTTCTTTATACCAAATTCTTTTTAATTTGAGTGGTTCAGCTTCCATATTTTCCGACTTCATTATGAAAACAGAAAGTATTTGAGAAGAGGAAGACGTTAAGGACATTTGTTAGGGAAACACTAAATAAAATAATAGTTTAAGCATTCGAAAAAATTTTTGTACCAGACCTACGCGTAGTTCTCAGGCGAGTATTGTAAGAGAATGAAATGATTTATTTTGTGACGACTTGAGCACTTTCACGAAATGACGGAAATACATAGACTAGTTACGAAAGAAATCGTGGGTTTTAGATTTTATTTACTGATGGAAAGAATCGGTCATGAAAAAAAAAAAATACTGTTCGATGTTGATGTGTAAAGACTCTGGAATATTCTCGACTCAATTCGACTTCGTAAATGTCAGCATTTTCTACTGAATTGTCCAGAGAATAAAGTGAGATGGATTGTTAGTCATATATTGATAGATCTTCGCAGATTTTTTAGTTTCTTGAAGAACAGTACGGTTTAGCAGCTCAGAGTTCATAAATATTCATGATTTTAAATAAAGTAAACTTTCCGTGTACTCATAAATGTGTGATATGGAAGAGAGAACTATTTTTTCAAGTATTTCAGCTTGAATACAGGTTAGGGTTTGTTATGATTTTCAGTGATTTCGCCAGTGGTTATTTAATATTTATACCACAGACTTTAAAAGTTGTTATACTTTTCACTCATTTTTATTTGTTTGCTTGTTCTGTTCCTTAATATGTCGTTTCGTACATTTTATCGCAAACTGAAAATAGTGTGGCGGCAGTTGATGCTCTTCAAGTGTAACATTAAAGCACTTTTGTGAATATGTTCTATATTACTGTTTATTTATCCATGTATATGATTGCTTTACTGTTTATTATCATTCAGTTGTTATTTACATTTCACCTTGTATCTCATAACTCTTGGTTTTCTTTCTATAAATGTATGGGCATCCCTTTCTGTTTCAGCTTTTTCAGCAAAGTAATATAAATTTTAGTTTTCCAAATATATATGTTAACGCCATGAAGAATAATGATGATAATATTAAGATTTTCATTATCTGTTTGTAAAATATACGTGAATGTATCTGATTTGTTTTTTAAATCTGACACTTCCATATGTTCCCGAGTGAATTTGTTCTTTTCTTAGTTGGAAAAAAGTATGTTACTGATTACGTTGGGTTTTACGATCATGTGCCTTTCAGAACAGTTTTTTTTTCTTAATTAAAAGTATATCTTAGTTTAACCAGACCACTGAGCTGGTTAACAGCTCTCCTAGGGCTTGCCCGAAGGATTAGATTTATTTTACGTGGCTAAGAACCAACTGGTTACCTAGCAACGGGACCTACAGCTTATTGTGGAATCCGAACCACATTATGACGAGAAATGCATTTCTATCACCAGAAATAAATTCCTCTAATTCTTAGAGCGCCTAAAGGCTATATGTGCAAACTCTCGTTATCTTCTCCTTTCCTTGCATCAGTCTAATCCTCCTCCACTTCATAGGCGCAGTCTATCCGTCGAAGGCGCGTATTGACGCGAAGTAAAATCCCATTTCCTGAATTCGGCGCCGTCATTTGATGCCTTTCTCAGAGACATCCCATTGATCGACGACGGTGGATCTTGATATCATATTCCAAAAAGAAAATGCATTCTTTAGAAGTCTTAATACAAGTCACGAGAACCAGAAGCGACCGTGCGACATAGCCCGACGTGTGATTTGAGAGAAAGTAAAAAGTACTCATCTGCCTTTAAGAGGCAATATATTCGTCTCAGGCTTTTTGCGTGTTTATGGGGCAGAAATGAATTTAAAGGTCATTCTTTTTACGTGACCTTCTGCATCCAGTCGATGTTGCGATCATCTGACCCAGTTCATTGGAGTGAGAGGTTCAAATCTTATTTTACTCCATGTCCCATATTTCGTGCTTGAACACTTTGGCCCCTTGGTCGGGGATTGGTTTTCTTATTTTTTGGGCATTTCCAAATACTTTTTTTCATTTTCGTTTAGTACATATTTGTTCATAAACTACTTAGAAGATATTATGCTTTAATACCACTTTCGAATAATGGTATTATTTTAATAAACAAGCGAATACCATAAACGATCAAAAAACCGATATTCGCGTAGGCTACCATGATGAGGTATGTGTGTATGTTTCGAATTTTAACAAAACCCATATGATTTTAACATTTTTCTTTTTTCCATTATATTACTCTCTCTCTCTCTCTCTCTCTCTCTCTCTCTCTCTCTCTCTCTCTCTCAACCGAATTTCATCGAAATTCATGACAGCGAAATTAAGGTCATCTCACACTCGTTTTTATTAGACGTCTATCGACTCATGTTTTTGTAAACCTTTTCCGAAGATCAACACTTTCAATGAGAGAATACCATAGTAAAGTCAATGGCTTCTCCCTAGAGCATTTATATTCCATGTTGGAGCCGTGTGACCTGCGAGAGGGCTCTTGAACTGGAGGAATCTTTTCACCCATTACGAATCTGAATGTCTCTGTACGTTTTCTTTCATTATCACTTTAATCTCGTACATATTTTATCATCTTTCCCTCTTGTTGCTGTTCAATTGCGTATTTAAATCCTTTTACTGTTTAATTTACATTGCATCCCTTCATCTTGTTGCACAAACTCTTCCTCTTTTGCATCCCTTCATCTTGTTGCACAAACTCTTCCTCTTTTCACTATCTTGTTTGTCAAGAAAGGACATCATTTCTGTGATTGAAATTAACTTTAGAAGCTAATTGTGGGATCTTTAGCGGTTTCGCCATCCATCCAATGACATTTGTACCTGTTGCACGTCAATATGTGGGCATAGTGATATCTCAGGGGTGGGACTATCTCTTACAACTGGCCCATGGATTCCAAAAACGAGTTGGTTCTGGAGATAAGTTTCTCAGCTTCTCTTAGGCTTGTCCATCTAGACGGTAAGAGTGGGGATAATTGATTTCATGTAACGCTCTAACTCCGTCCCATTAAGCTGGTTTGGGCTGCTTTTGAGCCACTCTAATCAATTTAGTGCCAACACTTCGGGGTAGGGTAGGGAGGGGACTTTTGGGATCCAAGGCTTACTGCTGTCATTAATGGAGAAATTATCTGACTTATATGATAGTGGGGTTTAAGATTTTCGGAATGTTAATCATTTAAAAATATTTTTCTTATGAATACATGCAATGAAAAACGTTCCCGTGGACCCCATAATGACCAGACAGAGTTGAAAACCTCTAGCACTAACATGGTTATGTTATACTAGTGGATTAAAACCAGTGTTCTAAAAATGTTTTTTTTTTTTGGTTGTGAAACAATTTAGTTTGTTGTGAATTGGTAGATTAATTAAAAATTGCAAATAATAAAATGAGTAGCAAAGCACCTAGTTAAAGCAAATCATGAAAATATTCGCAAATTGGTAGTCTTTCACTTTATAGATCCCCTATTGGAAACAAATTATGTTATTGTGTGAGGTTTTACAATCCTATGGGTTATTCAGGGAAATTTGATTGAACATGCATAAAGAGGGCGAAAAATGTCTGCTTGAGTATTCTTAAGTCATGAGGGAGCATTGAAGGTCGTTTGTGATGTTAGAAATATAGAAAGTTGTAAATTTGAAGAAACTGACGAATTTTTTGAGGAAAGATGTGTTGCATTTGGTAAGAGTCTTGTTCATTTCAATGTGAAAATAGAATTGTATTGAAGATTTGCACAATTTTAATGAGGATTAATTCTTGATAATGTGTTAAAGAAAGCATAGAAGGTACACGAATCCCAAAAACCGCAGTGATTTTCCTAAATTTCAAAGATTTTGATGTACCTTCCAACATTATTATTAAGAATGAAATAATACCAAATAAAGGTCAGCCACCCTGCAAGAGTTGTACTTTTTCAGGTCTAAGTTTGTTTTGTAGTCTTCAAATGTTATGGTTTACACAAGGGACGTTGTGTCGCAAACCACTAGGCCTTTTATCTCTCCATAAATGTTGCCCTACTTTGGGTACAGAATCTTAAATTCTTCTTCCTTTATTTTTCCCATTATTTTTAAGTGAGGAATGGCCTGAAGTAGGTTCTTTTAAGTTTACTGCAGCCTGTTCTCAAAATATATACTAATAAGAAAGAGCTTCTCAGTCATATTTCCAATTATAATAAATATGCAGTGTAATACATGAAAAATTAAACAGAACACATGAATCGTGACGGGTTATACTTATTTCGATAACTTAAAAGGGCTCTTAAAGAAGTCTGAACAAGGGCGAAGGGGGTCAGGATTTATAACTCGGTTTTTCTTATATAAGCATACTAACACACGCACACACAATATTGTTATAAACTTTAGGCTTTTGTCCAGAAGCAGTAACAAATTATTTATATTTAATAACAGGATCTACCTTTGCAAATCAGTTGCCAGCAATAGAAAAAGATATAGGACAAAACACAGAACGAAAGGAAGATACACTCAGGATAGGGATAACAAAAACAAGAACAACATGACAATTAATTTACATTCGCAAAAAATTTCTTGAAATCACCAAAAGATTTCTCCAAAAGAAACTGATCAGGAACTGGAAAAGTTACATACACTTATAAATCGCACTCATTGCCATCATTCTCTTAGCACACATACACACACATATATATATGTATGTGTTTGTGTATATACGTACATACATACACACATATATGTTTGTGTGTACTTGTGTGCGTGTACGTGTATGTGTATGTGTATAGAATGTGTTTTAAAATTCATGATACTTATAAGCGTGAGGACCATGGTTTGCCTACCGCAGCGCTTCGATTGACCTGAATGAAAACGATGTACCTGTGTGAGTGTAGAGAAGGGAATGGCGCTAGCAGCTTCATTCCATACGACTTGCTGAAAACCACGAGGGTAGCACCTATTACAGCCACTCTTCTGTGGGGATAAATCTTTAAAGGCAAAGATAAACAAAACATGCATGTATCCTGTAATAAACCTACCGTGCAGGTATAGTACATATGTCACGAATAATGAAGACGAAGACGTCCTGAGAATCTGTTAACAGCCCATCAAGGTATTCACCTATGATTAATTAAGGGTCTTGTAGCCTAGGCTTGAGGAAACGCATTTCTAATTTACAGCTACAAGGTGCTCAGAAGAAACTGATTAATTTTTTTCACGCTATTTTAACGTCAGTGGAAAATGAGAAAAAAATGTTTATTTTCTGAAGAAGAAATACTTTGGTGTAGTTAGGGAAGGTTTTCCTAATATAATCAATTATAGAATAATAAAAAGTCGTAATGTATTAAAAATAATGATCTCAATATTCGTCGAAGCTCTAGTAATAGGAAAGGGTCACCGGTTTATTCTTAATCTTAAGTTTTTTCATTTTGCTTATGATCGATGATAAATTTGTTCAGCTCTAGCTGTTGAAAGGTATATATATATATACACACACACACACACACACACATATATATATATATATATATATATATATAATATATATATATATATATATATATATATATATATATATATATATATATATATATATATATATATATATATATATATATATATATATAATGAAGATATGGTCAAGAAATTTGGTAGACTCTAACATCAAGTTATGTTTCCCTATTTCGTGTAAACTTTTTTTTTTTTTTTTAGTTTTATCCAGTAGCTTTATATCTTTCATGGACGATATAACATCTACCCCCTTTCTAGTAGTGTTATCTTAGGGTTATTTTCTGTATGCTTTTGCATATGGTATTTCCACGTTTCTTCTTCCTCTTCATCCCTGTCGCCTTACATCTGTTGACTCTGATTCTGGGAAATTTTTCGAATGGGGATTCCGTGTTATTTTTTTTTTTTTTTTTTTACAGAGTCTTCAGGAGAGAAACTACCCATCACTTCGACGTTTCCTTATCGTGCTATTAACGTTTTGGTGAAAATTTAGATGTGTAACTTTGCCAGTAGTCTGGTATCCAAGTTATTTCTGACTTGTCATAGAGAGATTTTAAAGGTCATATGCCAGATTTTTTTCTTAAATGTCGATTCTATTGTCGGGAAAACTGTCATCAAAATGTCGTAATAGCTATTAGCAAAATTCTCTGTAAATATTGTATTGCAATACACTCCCTGAACACCTGAATTAGGCCTGGTCACTGACCAGCCCGAACTATATCCCCATAAATTTAGCCACAAAGTGGGTAATTAACTGTCAGCGTTACCAACGCTACAGGTAAAATCTTGTCAGATGAGTTAGCTGAGGTACCATTGACAACGCTGCTGCAAATACCGGCCGACAGAGGCCGACATCCCCAATTGTTATTAGTTCGCCGTGCGGTGTGGGTGTGCCCCACATCAGGCGAACTTATGGTCATTTAGCCCGACCCCCATTTAAAGAATTTGGATATCAGATTATGACTTTGGACTGTTTTTCAACACCTTTTCTCCTGGATTTACACTTTATTGACTGGATTTGGCACTTCTCTCCCGGCTTTGAATTTGGATCGGTACTTTGGACTCGATATGGATACGTCAGACAAGAAGACTTAGCCGTCTGCTAGCGCTGCTGCTTCCACTTCGTCTGCAGCTTCGACAACTGAGCATTCTACTGCTGGAGATGCTGCCGCTCATCGGTCCTGCACGTCCTGCCAGCGTAGGATGAGTACCCTCAAACACGATCGACATTCTGTTTGTATTTTATGCAGAAAGGTTCAGTGTTGTATCAGTCAGGGATGTGACGAGTGTAGGTCTTGGTCAGGAGATCAAATGGAGGATTATATGAAACACTAAAAATCCTTAGCCTCGAAGAGTAAGTACAGGTCAGGACCAGCTGTAGGGTTACAATCAGTAGATAAGGAAGTGTTAGAGCCAGAGTTATTCAAGAAGTTAGAGGACAGGTTATCATCCAGTATGCCTAGCCTATTTTCTAACCTGATGAGTAAGTTAACTGAGAATAGAGATAGTGGTAGTAGTAGCATAGTTGATTCTAATCGTTCTTTTTCAGCCCCCCTGCCCGTTCCAGAACCGCAAGCCTCGAAGGTAGGTTCTGCCGGCCATCCTTGGCGCGGAGCAGGCAGTGAAGGATCCCTCCTCAACCCCCTTGCAATGTTGATGATAAATGTAATGTTGATAATGTTAGTCAGGATCAGGATCTAGGTGTGACAAAGACGGATAGGTCTGGGTTAGGTAGCGAGGAGAGAGTATTAAGTGTGCAGAGTCGTTCTCCTGGATGGGTTTTGGTTTTGGGTTTGAGTGGAATTTGTGATCCGTCAAAATTTTCACCTTCATCGCTTCTTTTTCGGTCTGGCTCAAAGTCTCAAGTCAATGTTTCAGTTCCTGTGGTACAGAATCATTTTGCTTTAGATCTTATCTTTCCTTCGACTGTTTCTGAATCTTCTACTTTAGTTTCCACCTTCTCTGTTTTTCCTACTTCATCTAGTAAGGCAGATCCTGGTGTGTCTTTTTTTTTTTTGGCTTCTAAAAGTGGTTTGCGTGATAGGATGTGGTATATAATGCGGATTTGTTGGATCTTTCAAAAGGGTATAGACTTTTGGTGAGAGGTTGTTTTTTGAATAGTTTCTCTAACATTAGAGGGTATGTGACACAGGAGTGTCCAGAATTCATGTCGGATATACTTCAGGATTATCTAGGAGGGGCGGATTCATCTTCTTCTGGGTTATGTGTTTCTTCATCCTTCACTCCCACATTCTCTATTGCTCGTTTTTCACTCCTCTTCGGCTTCTTCTTCTTCTTCTTCTGTCTTTTCTGCGGCTTCCCCATCTTCCACTTTCCCTCCTTCGACTTTTGGCATTTCCTCTTCTCAGGTAATTCTTTTCTTCGTCTGCTATTCCTCTGTCTTCTGCCTTTCCTTCCTCAGTACAGTCTTCTATGGTAGGAGGATCTCCTGGACTGGTGAAAACACAGTCTCGGCAGAATTTGGCCCCAGGTGTTTCATGTTCCAACCCTTTGGGTATGCTCAACCCCTTGCTTCTGCATCAAGCAGCTGTTCTGGTAGTATCAGATATTTCACAGGGTTTGCCTGTCGCTTCTAGTTCAGGTTTGCGCTCTGCTGTTTTGGCTTGTCTTGCGGAACCTTCTCCGAGTGGTTTGCAGCTGTCATCATCTGCATTTTCCGCTGCGGATCCTCTGAGTGTAGCTTTTACCTCTTTCATTCTCCCTCCTTCCTCTTTGCCTTCTTCCACCCTTCTGCAAGCAGTTTCGTTTGCACATCCTCCCCCAGGGTTTAGCAATGTGGGTTTGGCTCCTCTCACTCGTCTTTCCTTTGGTAACAATGTGGAATTGGCTCCAGGTTTCTCGGTTCCTCCCTCCTTTTCTCCTTGTGGAATCAACAATGTGGGTACCCGGTTAGGTGGTGGTGTTCAGCATTCTGGTTATGGTGGTCTGTTTACAGACTCTTCATCGTTGTCTGGGGCTTCGTTCAGTTCCTTGTCCTTCGTCTCTCTTAGAACGTTCAGACGTTGCGGAACAGGATTCTCATCCAGAGGTTCAGGAGATTCCGGCGGAATTGGAATGTCCTCTCTCTAGCAGTAACGATTACAGATATATCCTTGAGTTTGTTACTTCTTTGTACCCTCAAGCAAGAGCTCCGGACCAACTGCATTCGTCAAATCAGTCTTTGAGTTTTTTTTATGCCACTAAGCCAGCTCCTGCTCCTTTTTCTTGTGGGCTGGTTCATTTCGATCGGATTAGTCAGGCTCTGGAGGAGGTGGATGGTCATTTAGTGTCGGTGGTGGCTTCTAACAGGCAGGACATTTCTCTTCTTTCTCCGCTTAAGGTGATCTTTTTAGTTCAGGGTAACCCTTCGCCACATGTCAGGTTGCTACTCAACGAATCAGTTGTGGCAATCCTGTATAGGTCTCTGGCGTCGTCTCGGCTTGTAGGGATTTCTCTTAGGGAAGCAGGTGCTTTGGAGGATGTGTTTCGCAATGGGTCTGGTGCACCAGATGAATGCTTTGGCTCTGTCTACAACGTTTGTGAGCAAGAAAAGACTAGATTTCTATCTTGGTCATCTTCCCCCTCATCATCAGGACGTTCATAAGAGGGTATTGCTTAGAGCACTCTTAGTCTTAGCTAATTCTTCGCTCAATGATGATGATGTGGCCAGTATGGCGAACTTTGTTGCTTCTAACTCAGCTGTAGAGTCACAACAGGCAATGATCAGGGTAGCAGCTCAGGGTTCTCTTTCCCCAAAAGGAGCTCATAATTCTTCTCCTTCTAGGAGAACAGCTTCTAAGTCTCTCCCTAGACACCCAAAAGGGTGCGTTTTACGAATAAAGCTGCATTGGTGTCTTCCTCTAAGCTGTCTATGTCTCAGGATTTTGCCAAATTGGAGATATGTCCCTTGTCCATTCCAGTGGGAGGTTGTCTCGCTCCTCTCTGGCGAGTCTGGAAGTCGGGGTGGAGGATTGGGTAGTAGAGGTTCTGAGGATGGGTTATTGGATTCCTTTTCATTCCCTTCCTCCTCTGTCCTCCTCCCCTGTCAACCTTCCGAGTTGTTCCCAATCTTCCACCAGGGTAATAGCTCTAGCGATGGAGGTGCAGGCCCTGCTGGAGAAGGGTGCGTTAGAACCAGCTCTGGGGTTTTACAGCAGAATCTTCGTCGCATCGAAAGCTGGAGGTTCGTGGAGGCCCATTATAGTCTTTTCGGGCCTCAACTGTCGGGGGGTTTCGGTGAAGTTTCACATGGAGACTTCGCAGACGGTGCTGTGGTCAGTCAGGAGGGGGGGGATTGGATGGTCTCGGTGGATCTAAAAGACGCATACCTTCAGATTCCTGTTCATCAGGATTCTTGGAGGTACCTCAGGTTCGCATCTTCCGCTGGCACCTTCTAGTTCAAAGTTCTCCCCTTCGGGCTGACCACATCGCCACAGGTGTTTATGAGGGTCATGTCTCTGTTGTTGGCAATTGTGCATTGTCGAGGGTACAGAATGTTGAGGTATCTAGACGATTGGCTGATCCTTGCCTCCTCTCTAGAGGAGCTAGTAAGGGTGAACACTTCAGGTGCTTTTCAGACCTAGTGCGCAACAGAGTAGTGGCTCTGTTTCGCGACAACGTAGCTGCCGTGTCATATCTGAAGAACTCAGGGGGAACAAGATCAACAGAACTCAATACTATAGCACAGAGAGTCCTAAGATGGTGCGAAGAAGGGAAAGTGTCTCTTCTTCCCCAACTTGTATCGGGGAATCTTAACGTACTGGCCGATTCATTAAGTCACTCTCGTCAGGCATTGGGGGGAGAGTGGACTTTGGCTCAGGAAGTAGTATGTCAGGTTCTCTGGAAGTGGCCAGCAACTGTGGACTTATTCGTGACAAGATTAAACCATCACCTTCCAGTTTATTTCTCACCAGTGGTGGACCTCATGTCGATAGGCACCGATGCGATGTTACAAAATTGGAAGCACACACAGGGGTATACTTTTCCTCCATTCAGTCTCATTCATCAGGTGATCGGGAAATTGCAGGAGAGTGTCAAAACATCTGTGACCCCAACAGCTCCTTGCTGGCCCCAACGCCCTTGGTTTCCGCGACTCTTAGAGCTCCTCACGAAAGTTCCGATGTTCTTACCCATGCAGAAAGATCTTCTCAGACAACCGCATTTTCACTATTATCATCCAAACCCTCACGTGCTGAACCTAGTTGCATGGTGACTGTCGAGTGAGGAGCTAGACAGGCCGGACGCTCTAAAACTGTGGCTAGACAGCTTTCTTTCAGCTTGAGAAAGTCAACCCATAAGCTTTACCAGGTCAGATGGACAATGTATAGAAGTTGGTGTCGTAAGGAAGGTCATTCCATCTCTAGACCTTCTATTGCTAAGATAGCTGATTTTCTTTTATTCCTTTGGAAAGTCAAGGGTCTTTCATATTTGGCTATTGCTGGCAACCGCTCAATGCTTAGCAGCACATTTAGTTTCCATCTTCCCGAAATTCCTAGTAGTAAGATCATCCATGATTTATTATGTTCTTTTAAGATGGAACGTCCTGTCTTGCCGACTTGGGCCCCTTTTTTGGGATTTGTCGGAAGTACTTCAGTATTTGCGTTCCCCTGCTTTTGAACCCATTGAAGCTCTAGCGTTAATACAACTGACTAACAAGGTGCTTTTTCTTATGGCTTTAGCTACAGCTAGAAGGGTGGGCGAGCTTCAGGCAGTTTCTAGGCTGGTTTCCTATGCGGGAAATATGTATTTGTCTTTTCTTCCTGAACTTGTGGCGAAGACGGAGTCGGACGTTAACCCTCTGCCTCGTTTGTTTAGGGTTCTTTCTCTGCAAGAGTTTGTTGCTGGCAATCCAGCGTAGATGTCTTTATGTCCGGTGCGAGCATTAAAAGTCTATTTGCCAAAGGTTGAGAAACTCTGTCCTTGTCCGCGTACACTTTTTGTCTCTCCGCGGTATCCTTCCCGTCCGCTGTCAGAGAATATGATTAGTTACTTTCTGAGGGAGGTGATTTCCCAGGCTTCTCCGGGTTCTTCTTTGTCATCTTCAAGCTTTGTCTTACCCCGAGCTCACAGTGTTCGGAGTATGGCCACTTCATCTTCCTCTCTAAGGAATTATTCAGTGTCTTCTATTCTGTAGGTGGCTACTTGGAAGTCCCTCTCAGTGTTTACTTCTTTTTACTTAAGAGATGTTCAATTCACCTCGTCAGAGGGTTATTCTCTTAGTCCATGTGGAGCGGCTAACTCTATTATCTAGGGTGTGTTCATTTTAGCTGAGTTGGTATTCTCTTAGTTCGGAGGTTCTTAGGTTAACCAGATAGAGGAATTCCTTTTAGTCTTTAGAATTTTAGGCAGCAGCAATCAAAGTACTCTCCAGTATGTCTCTTCACTGAAAGCATTGGTTGTTATGGTGAGTATATGACTAAACAGATATCCTATGCAGAGCAGATTGGTGAGCTACCATCTCTGCGGTTGCAAAAAGGAGCGTGCAACAGAATTGATCCCTCCTCCTCTTATCTGCAACCTAGATGGGTTAACCAGAGGGACAGCAGCTCTGCACACTGCTTCTTTCCCCTCCATACATGAGAGGCTTTGAATAGCCACATGGGAGGCTCATCGTACTCCTCCATACATGAGAGGTTCTGAATAACCACGTGGGAGGTCGACGGACTGAGACAGTACTGACCTGACCGACGATCAAAGTACTCTCCAGTATGTCTCTTCACCGAAAGCATTAATTGATATGGTGAGTGTATGACTAAACAGATATCCTATGCAGAGCAGATTGGTGAAGGACACATACATTTACACATAGTAGGTTGATAATGAGTTACCTGCTTATTCTCCGTTGACAGGTCGGGCTGAATTAGATTGATCCCACCTCCATTAAAATTTTGTTAATTGGTCTAATTCAGGTGTTCAGGGAGTGTATTGCAATACGAAGTTTTCATAATAAAACTAGTATTGTAATACTTAGCTGAACACCTGAATGATTCCCACCCACCTCCCCACTTCAGTTTTTGATAGTGAGTGACGTGATTGGGGATGTTGGCCTCTGTCGGCTGGTATTTGCAGCAACGTTGTCAACGGTAACTCAGGTAACTCATTTGACAAGATTTTACCTGTAGTGTTGGTAACGCTGACGGTTAATTACCCACTTTATGGGTAAATTTATGGGGATATATTTCGAGCTGGTCAGTGACCAGGGCTAATTCAGGTGTTCAGGTAAGTATTACAGTATTAGTTTTATTACGAAAATTTCATGTTCAAGGCGATCAAAAGTTTTAACTCAAAAACTCACTTCATTCAAACTACACTTCAGTTATTTGCTGTTCTTGTTTTAGTTATAACTGTTATTCAGCAAGCTTTAATATAGATAAAGTTCAAATTTAGTTACATTAGGGGAGTGAAACTTTAAGCAAGGAGTGAATATATGTTAAGTACTGCTTATCTTTAATAACAATGTGTACAGTAACTGAATGACTTTACTTAATGGGGATGGTAGAGAACAGACACTAATCTCTCTGCAACAGTTTTAGAATATCGACCCGACCATCAGCTAGGTTTAAATTTACAATAATTATCCTAAACTCGAGTAAGACAAATAAAGGGAAAAGAAATAAAAAATATCCATTTGCGGAATTTAACAAAAAGAAAGGTGGAGGGAAAGTCTTGAATATATCAGAGTCATAATTGTAACCGGTAAATAAAAAAATAATAAGCAGTAATATTTTTTCTTTCATTTGGCTTCTGGAGAACGTCGGAAATTGGCCAGACAGAGATGAGTGCGGATCTTCTGACAGGCTTAGCTTGCTGCCTTACCCAAGAAGGCCAGATTTGCAGAAGTGCTTACATCAAGGATTGCGGCTCTCCTCCAAATGATTTAATCTTCTGTATTTGGTGAGAGAGGAAGAGATTAGAGAAAGCAACAGTCATATACTTTTTCAAGGAGCTACATGGTCCTGCATGCCATTCATCATTGGAACTCTCAGCAGGAACTTACTAGGATATGGGTATGGTTGCATTTAGACGAACCATAGAAAGCAAAAACAAGAGAGGTCCTCAGCAAGCAGAGCGAAAGTGTTGAGGGAAATATATGATAAAAGGCGTGGTTGAAAAATGAAGAGTATTTTATTGTTTAGAGGTCATAAGGTTTTTCCAGATGTTTAACCTTTATCTTGGTATCATGGGATGTACACTAGGGTTAATAAAAGGCTCTCCTCAACACCCCTCCTCTTTTAGTCGTTTTTTCCTTCACTGAACGAGGTGGTTTGTTCTTTTCTTTTTCTACAAGTACGGTTTCAGCTAGTTCTGTTGAACGGAGAGAGTTTCGAATCTCCTCCTTTCATGAGTCTTCACTAACACCCGTTTGGTACCCCCATCCCATATTTATTCTTTGGAAGTCAGCAATCCTCTTATTGTAAGGCTCGCTTACTATTTCCATCTGCAAACTAAAGTTTGGATATCTTCTTGATTCCTTGGTATGTTAGATTCCATCTTGTGTAGTAATTGAAGGAAACAACAACAACAACAACAAAAAAACGAATATGGTAGGAAAAGAAGCAATAAAGTTACCCATCTTGCAATTCCATCGTCCACTCAAAGATTGGCTAAATGTAATTAACTTGATGATAGAGGAAGAATGGCAACGTGACTGGAATAAACGCCCCTAACGAACAAATTAAGAATTATTAAAGACAGCGTCAGAGAATGTCCACCATCTTTCAAAAAATAATAATAAAAATAAAATACTCGTAACAAGAACAAGAATAAAACATAGTAATCTAAGCCAAAGTTTTTTAATGTGCACACCACACAATCCCCCACAAAGTTTTTATGTGTGTCAAACGCAAGTATCTTTAAAGCATATTCTAACGGAATGCCAGAAATATCAACGACCAAGAATCTTATATTTTAAAAACCACACAATGCAAGAAACTTTAGCTGAAAACGAAAAATTTTCGCTCAAAACAATTTAAAATTTTGAGAATACTGCAACCTCTTAAATAAAGTCTAATTTATTACAAATAAATTTTACAGATAAAATTAACTAATCCGAAGGATTAGTTACTAAAAAACTCCTTTTTCACGATTTTGAACCCTCCATTTTTAAGTGAACGGATACTTTCTTATATGTAAGTTAATCATTCTACAATAATTTATTGTTAATTTCCTAGACCTGGACATGTTAAAAGTGTAATTTGTATCTTGCAAAGTGAGTGTATGATATATAATCTCGGAAATACTTCATGTCACTTTGTGACGAATGTATTGTCTAATGGCTCGACTTTCCTCTGAAGTGTTAAAGGCGTAATAATACTTTTTGATAGATATGAGATATGTGAAATTATACTTATGATGTTTAAAGGAAATTATATAATTCGAAGGAATAATGAATCAAGTTTAAGCTATAATTACTGTCATTCAAGGAGACCGCCTGACTTAATAAAATACCACCTTGTTTCAGCATAGAGAGAGAGAGAGTGAGAGAGAGAGATAAAGGTTGGCTTTATTGTCAGATATTTCCGGCTTGTGTTACAGCATGTTGATTCTCGTTTCTGTTCTATGCTGATACCTGGTTTGTTTGTCGCAGCATCCGGTTTATGTTAGCAATCAGTACCTTTTTTAATCCATAATTAGCTCTGTCCAGTAGAGTGAACAATGTTTGGAAATTACATGTTCGGTTATAATAAAACAAATAAATATTTTTTATATGCGCATCTTTGGTTTTTCATAACTTTTCATTGTGTAT
>NC_089743.1:19588697-19593697 GCF_040412425.1 Macrobrachium rosenbergii | reverse complement strand
GTTGTCATGTATTGTCTGTGATAGCTATGTTAATAGTGTTTGTTGGAGATGCTAAGTGTCAGATCTTACAAGAATTGCTTTGAATGTGTGATTTTAGGACTTAAATACATTTTGCTGATAGGATAATGTTTGTGCAGCTGGCTCTTGTGGACTCAGGTGTCCAGCCAGGGTACTGGTGAAGTTTACACAGCTGTCAGGTGTTCAACCAGAGTAATTCCCCTTCATTTCGAAAGGAAGGCCAAAAGCACTTAAGTTGTCAGCCAATAGGGAAATGAGGTGGCAGGCCTAGATAATATTTGTTGACCAGGGCGAGGGTATTGAAAGTTTGTTTCTTTAGACACTTAAGCTCTCATTTTAGACATATGTGGGATGACAGGTTGGGATAAGTTGGTTCGCCTTTGTGTTTGTACAAGTGTGCATACAGGAAACCCTTGTCAGTCAAGCAGATAAGAGGACAAGGCTAAAAGAACCCTCCCTGAGTCAGAGAATAATTTCCTTATATTTTTTCCCTCTTGATGGGAAGAAACTATGTTTATTCCTTTCTTTCCCAGGGAAGATTTCCAGGGTGACCCCTTTCCAAAAATGCCTAACTGGCAACCCAGATTTAATCTCAAAAGATTTTTTGGTAAACTGAACAGTCCAGACTGAGACTCTGTAGAGGTTGGTCTCTCTCTCTCTCTCTCTCTCTCTCTCTCTCTCTTCCTTCAGAAGAGAGTAAGATTTGTGGTCACCCTCCCAAATATATAAGTTTTTGGAAACTGTTAATAATATTTAATGCTCCCTTGGTAGGATCTGGCATAAGAAAAGTGTGTTAGCAGTGTAACAGGCCTTAGATAAAAGTGTATATGCTGCAGCAAAGGAGTTGTGTAAAAGTGTTCAGAAACTTGTATAAGGTAAAGTGGTTTTTTACTTATTTTTTACCATGGTGAAAAGGTAGATACTTTAAAGAGACTTTGCCTTAATGAAATTATTGTTGATAAACCTTTTGTGCACTTATTGTATGTTCTTTTTTTTTGTGTTTTCTTGTGTTTACAATTTCATAGCTTTACCCAAACTTTTGTGCTGGTGATTTAACATTTGTTTGATTAGCACTTTGTATGTGTTGATACTTTAACATTGCATACTTGATTTGATTTTCATTTGTTAAGATTTCTTTTTCAAATCTGGAGTAAGTCTTATTAGTTTGAATTTTGCTTAGTAACATAATTTCTTGATAAGTTAAAGTTTTTTTTAATTCATCTTGTTTAAGAATTAACTAAATCTTATGTTGTTTTCAAGTAATGGTAATTTTTTCAGATAGTGAATTTTAATTATAACTTTTGAAGTTAGAAATAAATTTTTGTGTTCAAAGTTTTAAAAGCACAGTGATTCATTTTTAACCATCAGTGAATAGGGTTATTTGTGTATGCACAAGCCAAAACATGTTTCGTTCTCCTTCAAAAGTTTTTTTTGAAGTGAATTAAGATCAGGGAAACAATTATAGTTGTTTGATGGAGTGATGCCCTTTTTTATCTAGTATATCTCAATACCTCACACATAACTTGATAAACCTAGTTTGATATTTCAAGTGATAAGCAAGTTTTAAGGGATCGGTGTTACACTTAGGGTGTTCAGTCATAATTTTATTGTTATGAGGGTTCAGGTATCTGGCTGAAGTGAGGTAAATTTTTGGATTTTGTGAATAGTTGTGTAATAACCAGGTACTTGATACACTTTGTGACAAATATATATATATATATATATATATATATATATATATATATATATATATGTGTGTGTGTGTGTGTGTGTGTGTGTGTGTGTGTGTGTATGTGCAATAGTGTGTGTGATTACTTTTGTAAGATATTGCAAGTATTAGGAGATTTAGTAGTGCTGGCAATAGTTTTGGAAAGTTGTCATAAAAGATTCCGTTTGAAGATGCAGGACAGAATGGAAATTGATAGGACTAGTCTTGTTTAGGAAAAATCACTGGAGAGAGAGAGAGAGAGAGAGAGAGAGAGAGAGAGAGAGAGAGAGAGAGAGAGAGAGAGAGAGAGAGAGAGAGAGATTTCATTAGCATCAATTCGTACCGTTTTAGAGTCCTTTGATACATGCTCTTCAGTTTATTGAAGATTTCTGATGTTTCATCAGGAAGAGAATGTTGTACTTCAAGTTGAAGTAATTGCAGTATTGATTGACTGACTGTCTTTAGTTGTATTCTTGTGTTATACCAACAAGGTCTTGGAATACGGTAAGTTCTCATTTGTATTTCACGTAAATCCAGTTGTGCTGCAAAACAGTTTTGAGTCATTTCTGCCGCAATGGAATTCAGCAGTTCTTTCCCAGGCAAAGTGGAACATGGTTAATTTTTTTAATCTCTTCAGGTATTACAATTTGTTCGTTTACAGCCGTACTCTAATGCATGTGATTTTTTTGGTTAGATAGATGCGCAGGAATAAGATGCTGTACTAAAATTGTCTTTCTTGTTTCATATCCCGAATGCCACTTCTCTGATGCTTACATTTGATTAAAAGAAAAACTTACGGTGTTCCAAGATCTTCCTTTACTGCAGTATCTATTGCGACTTCTCTGTTAAGGTGTCTCTCCTGGTTTTACTTAACAGACCGTATCTCAAGTAATTTAGCTCAATTTAGAACAAATTACTGCCCTTTGAGGGTTCTTATAAGTTAGTCTTCTAACGATAATAGATTCCAAACCAATAATGATTTCCTTTTCTTTAGCAAGGGAAATACTGGTACTGTTTTGTAAATGACGTGATTCCTTTGGTGGTTGAATTTAGATATCATATTCAATACATTCATTAATTCTGAAAATAAGAAGGAACTAACGCTTTTGAGTGGTAAGCAAAAGTGAAAAAAGATGTGCTCTGTCCATCTTCCTCTTCGTTCCTGTCAGTAATAATATTGTACACTCTCTCTCTCTCTCTCTCTCTCTCTCTCTCTCTCTCTCTCTCTCTCGGGCGATTGACTAATTAAATGAAAATGAAAACGTTGTTGATGTTTTAGCCATTTCCTCTCACGGCTTACAAAGGCATACCAGAGTCAGTTCTAATACGTGTGTAGATAAGTACCAAATAAATGTTATCACACTGATTCAGATTCATTCATGTATGTATTATTATTCATTCAGGCTTTCGCGCATTCATGTATTCACCATTTTATCATAGCCCAGCGTCTTGTATCGTTGATAATGCAGTTTCGATAACTTTTTCTGTTTTTAGGGTTGTTAGTGATGACCTTTGCAATATTGATGAGAATGCCTTTTATCACTGCCGGTTCTTAAAATCGCCTTCATTTATATAACGATGGTAAGATCATCTTTATCACGATAAGATGGAGTTCATTATTGTACAGTTTTTATGAAACCATCTGTATCATTACAGTTTTCATGGGATCGTCATTATCAATGCAATTATTAACAAAATAATGTATCATTGTTTTTATTATGCGATCGTCTTTATCTCTGTAGTCGTCATAAGATCCATTTTGTTATGTACGATTTTATATAACACCAATTATTATGCAATGGTCTTTATTGTCCTAATTGTTATCAGGTCGTGTTTATCTCTGTAATTATTGTATGAGTCCAGTTCATCATGAGATTATCAATAAATTGGGGAAAACCTACCTGGGGTCTCTGCACACCAAGTAATATAACATATATTTCAGATATTACTAACCTTTAACCTTTTGTCAGCTGGGTTTAGTCTGCCACTTTTCTGGAGGGAATGAATTGTCGTGTTGATACTTTCAGTAACGAAAAATGAAATAGTGGGCAGAGTTCTCCTGCAGACCATAGAAAAATCTATGTGAGGCAATACGGTTTTAACTGAGTCATGTAAGTTTACGCAGTAAAATGTAGTTGAGTTAACGAAGACAAGAAATCTCTCTCTCTCTCTCTCTCTCTCTCTCTCTCTCTCTCTCTCTCTCTCTCTCTCTCTCTCTCTCTCTCGTCTTTCTTCGGTGAATGTGACTTACTGGTAATCAGGAAATGGCTTTTGACAGTTTTGGCTTCATAAGTTCTTTCTTGAGAGTAGAGGAACAAGCTGGAATGTTTGTCTAAATAGATTAATTTCTCTTGCTTGTTCCAGATGACGTGAATTAGGTTGAATTCATTTCAAGGATCCCAAGTATGCAAGATTTCATGTAAATCTGTCAGGATAATTATGATATTGATGCGGGGGAGATGATGTCTTTACTAATAATGGCAACATTACCAATGATATTATTGATAAGGATAGGAGTTATTGCATTGCTCTTGACATTGTTTTAGATTATATAAGATGTTATAATAAGAGTCAATATTACAAGAACGATAGTAAGAGTAATTTAGTATTACTGTGGTATTTTAAAGTAAACTCTCAGAGTCGTAAGATACCATAAATCTCGAATAATGGCGATTTTCGCTTAGGGTTACGACCTAGTTTTTGGAGCCTATACTTTATATTTCATTCCTTATACTACGCATTGATCTTTGCCTTTGAAAGTGGTTAAGGATTTCATGATTGATAAAATGAAATGATAATTTTGTCATTGCTCTGCTAGGTAAGGCAAGGAGCTTTTCAATTTTTCATGAATTAAGTAAAAATGCCCGTGGGTTTAAACCGCTTGTGTATTATGGGTTGTGTTATTCCATATCATCACTAGCATTCCTATTATATTTCACAGTTATTAGGGTAAAGTTGTTTATTTCGTCCAAGTGATGATGAATTATTATTAGTTTAATTGTACTTTCATCAGAACTCCATGAAATCCCGCAGGAAAGTACCCAATAGTCTTTTGATTATTTGACCTGAATCATCGTGACATACAAATTTTCAAGGTCATAAAACTGCCAGAATTTTTGAAGAAACGGAAACGAGTGTCTCTGAATATGACGATTTCAATCTAGATTGTAATATTATTCCACTTTCCTGTCAACCGCCAATCATATATCGTCTCAAAGTCTAGAGGCGTAGCCTCCAGAATGCCGGATTACATGACGTATATTACGATTTCCAG
>NC_089743.1:19546197-19581197 GCF_040412425.1 Macrobrachium rosenbergii | reverse complement strand
ATATATTAAGCAGTCTTTCTCTTTGGCAGTTTTCGCTGGATATCAAGGGCAGCAATCCAACCCAATATGTCACATCAGTCCAGAGATAAGCTGTAAATGTAGGCCGCTGCCTTCATGCTAGGGAAAGTGCCCAAAGTCAAGTAGGAGGTCTGTTGTTGGGGCGTACTTTAGGAGGGCCCTCTTACACCAACAGTACCTGGAAAGCTTTCCATGCAGATCCATGCAGACTGGTAAATAATGGATACCCCAGTGATATGACAGAGGAAGTGATAAGAAAGAAAATGAAAGAGTTGCACACGAGCTGAGAATATCATGAAATAATAAAAAAAAATTACAATTAACCACAAAATTGACTGCTGGGCAGTATACAAACAGGAGGTAGACATCCCTTGGAGGCCTTCATCTATGGGGTAACACCAAAGTTACACTTTGAGAAAATATTCCCTTTAATCTTCAAGTTTGCCCAACCTAGTAGCCCTGAAATCTCTTGGACTAACTCATCTCTCAGAACATTCTTTCTCCACCATTTTCTTTTTTTTTTTTTTAGCATACTTATGTACCGTATATAGTGCTATAGAAACCATGTAATCCACCCGTCATAGTCATTTACTGACAATTCCGTAAGACTTTCTCCGCTCTCGTGTACTTCAAGAACTCTGTATGTACCAACAACTGCACATCTGCCCTTCTCTAGTCTCTGAACTCAGCAAGGCAGAAATTCAATTGATATAAAAATATTAACATCTACAGTATCTCATTCTATTCTATTCTTAGACCATTTACAAGTTTTCTTGTACCACACTCCATCAATTCCTTACAGTCCTCGAAGTAACACCTATGTACTCTTGCAAGTCACAAGTGTCTTCATGTCAAGGCTCTACTGTACATCTAATAGCTTCCCATTCCTGGGTATACTGGACTTTCACCATGGTTTTACTAAATGCCAAACCGTCCAGCTTTCTCTTACTATGCAAATTTTCATTAATATTCTTAATTTCTTCTGCACTGCAGAACCATAATACACGATATTTTATGTTTTTAAAAATTTTCCTTTTCTCTCCTTTGTGTATGTGTGTATGTGTGTGTGTTTTTTTTGCAGTACCATTACAAGTTATAGGTCTGTAAACCCATACCCTTGTTATTGGTGACTTTTACATCAAGCCATTTCCGTGACTATGGTGGCTCCACAAAAAACAAGTGAATAGCCACTGCTGCAGTCATACTATCAAATGTTGAACCATGAACCTTGTTTGCTGAAGTCTTCCACCATAATCCATCAGAAGGCTCACGGCACTGTTCACCTTTTATCTTGCACGCACTCTTGCTTCGTTGATGCTGAGGCCATTCTTTCTTGCACCTCTTCAAACATATTTCCAGCATTTTATAGAAATTTACAAATACACGTTTTATAGTCTTTACTAACCTATTGCCCTCAAGTCTTTCCAAATGATACAGCATTGTCAAAACTCTTGATTCATCCTTTCACCCATGCTAAACATTTTGCTATTTCAGTACCTCCACATTTTGCACTTTCCCATTTTCTTTTCATGGCATAATATACTATGCACACAATTATCTCGGCATCTCAACTTTTTTTAAATTTCATTTTCATGCAACCATACATTGTATAGACAAAAAGCTTGGCCCAACAGTCACGTCCTTTAGTCCAGTTGGCTTTCACATGCACTAAACTCCTCCCAGTTGCTTTCACATGCCTTGATGCCCTCCTTGTTTCCTCATATTCTGTAACTCACCTCTACTCTCATCCTACCCTCATCTTTTACATTATTCCAAAATGCCTTTACAAATCAACTGCTTCCACCTTTCGACCATCCATAGTAACTTTCATTACTCCATCTTTATAATTTCCCTTTGCCCTCATTATCTTATATAGTTCACGTTTATTTTCAATGACTGTCCCTTGGAAACTCCTTGAAACTCTTTCACTAGTTTCTATAGATTCTATTCACAAATCAATACTTTACCGTCTGTAAACATCAACTCCACACCCTAACAACCAATTCTTTTATCCCACAATATGTCCCTGCATGATGTCCTTTGTCTAACTTGTTATATCAGTACATCAAATTCGGTACAAATATTGAACAGCCATAGAAACATAACCCACCATTCTCTTATACACCTTATACCAAACCAGTCACTCTTCTGTTTACATATTACAGTGCTTATCTCGTTCCATCATTAACACTTTGAATTGCTTGGAACTGTCTTCACTGTTCCTCCCCAGTACGCTCCATAAGTTCTACAATAGGTTTTTTCCAGGACCAGGTACTGATGATTTTGAATAAAAATTTAACAAGTTTAGTAAGCGTTTTTGATTTTCAAGGAAAGTTTAAATATCATTTTTGGTTTTACCAAGAAATTATGAATAAATTCTAGCCAGTTTTGTTTCTTTTCCTTTTCGGTAAAAGTTTATATTACTCATGGGTTTTCTAAATAGTTCTAAAATGGTTCTTGATTGGCTAAAGCTAGACAAGAAAAAGATGAAGAAAAATATGGACAAGTGCAAGAGAAATTGCCCTTAGATTCGTAGCCATGAACAAAATTGAGCCCTTCATTTTGTGACCCTACCTGTTATGAAAAGCCCATGGAATATGAATTACCGGCATCGTCAACCCTCTGGTTTTGTGAAGCGATTAAACATGAAAGGATGATGATACTACTCCCTGACCTAGAGTGCACACGTGGTGCGGGACATAACCTTGGGGCCTTTCCAAATCATGGGGTTCTGCTGAAGTAGGACAAAATAAATATGGACGTTTTGGCAGGGATTTTAATCTTTTATTTTCTTGTAATATTAGTGTCGTTTATTGTAAATTCAGTGGTTATTCATTGAAAGGATTCGTCGTTGTAATCATACTTTTTATTATCCTTATGTTGGGGATGCTTTATTTTAGGTCTGCTTCCTAAAAAGGTTGGAATCTGAAGCAATTTCTTTGTTGAGTGACCCCACTCTTGTGTCCGCTTTTGGTCTAAAGGTTTCTACCGTCCCTCTTTTCTACAGGTAAATAAAGTCGATATCAGTTCTGTTGAGGTGAAGCAAGTATCTCTTCGTGACATTCATCAGTTTTTCAATGACTCTCTTTTGCATTTACTTTGTGGGATACTGTAATCCTGGCGGTACATTTTGACTTTCTTTCCTTCATCTATCAAGTGTTGCAGTTTTGTTTCATATTTTACTACTTTCATAATATTAATCATCTTTCTTTAACAGACAGGTCTGTTGCTTCCTTCTGGGGATGTTAATCCACTTTACCTCCGTTTCATGTTTATTTTCGTCTGCGCTTGGCTAGAATTGGTCATTAGAGTATCCATCTCATTTACCCTTTGTGTGTATATATGTATGTATATATATATATATATATATATATATATATATATATATATATATATATATATATATATATATATATATATATATATATATATACTGTACACACACACATATATATATATATATATATATATATATATGTGTGTGTGTGTGTGTGTGTGTGTGTGTGTGTGTGTGTGTGTGTGCGCGCGAAATTTTCTCTCTTCTCTCCAAGGGTAAGATTTTGATGAAAGATATTGAAATTACTAGTTTATTTAATACCTGAAAGCTTTTTCAGCCACCAACATGTGGCGTACTTTAGGGCTATACATGTTTTACGGTATATAAGTGAGTAGTCAAAAAATGAAAGATCAGAATTAGAATTTAACAAATTATATATACATATATTATATACACTATACTTATATATACAATATATATACATATGTATATATGTATATATATATATATATATATATATATATATATATATATATATATATATATATATATATATATATATATCGAGAGCTTAATTTGTCACGAAGATATCTTTTATTAAGGATTAAAGGTGCTTCAGCATAAATCATTTTGTCAATAGTTTTTTCTTTGCTTTATCTCTTCTCTTCAATCGTTATGTCGAAGTACACAAATTTCGGGGAATCGCATGAACATTTAGTGATACTGACACTTCACCGTCATAACCAATCTCTGATGTTTATCAATGGGCGATGCGACAAAAGTTATCAAAAGGATAGTATTAATTACTGTGTGTGTGAGAGAGAGAGAGAGAGAGAGAGAGAGAGAGAGAGAGAGAGTTATGTAGATCATCAACTTGACTCATTCGCCTATCAAGGGAGTCTTTCTTCCTGCTTTATTCAACACCAACAGTTTGTAAACTTTTCACATACTACTCATTGGAAAGTCATTGGTTGAAACGGTTAATTGCCAGAAGTGGATCAGATCCTTAGTGGGAGACAGGGTAGTGAAAAGTTTGCTCCATTTGGAAGTTATGGGAGAGAGGAGATGCATACAGAAGGAAGTTCCCGCCTGGGTAGAATGAAAAAGTGTTGGAGTAGAGTGGAAAGAAACTAAAGGTGAGGGCACATTGCTATTGAAGGTGGTCAGTTTTATATGTAGGCATATGAAGCGATTGATGATATGGAATTAGTTTCCTGATTAGGTTATTGTCCATAATTTACCAATTAAAAGCTCAGGTGAATACAATTAATAACTGAATATACTTAAATAGTTACCAGTTTTAACGAAACTTTGAGTTATGAGACAATAGGATGAAACTAGGACTATTCTTTATGCTTGTGTAGTATGGACATCAAAATAGTTCTGTTTCTGCCTGTATAACTCTTTTTTTTTCCCGCTTTATTATCTTACAGCTACTTTTAAGAGTTAACGTTTGAGTTTTCCTTTTCATGCTTTTTCCACTCCTTAAGGATTAATGTTTGTGACGTACACTCGGAAACCACAATCTCCGACCCACTTAGACCGTGCTCCGAGTTTATGAGCGGGGCCTTTCTGGACAGATTCTACCCTTCTCTCCCCCTCCCCCCTTTCCTAACTACAACCCGGCAGTTTCGGCATTTTTTCTTCGTTTCGATATTATGCAGGTTGTAGAATTCAACACAGTGTTGTCTATATAATCATACCTTGACTGCTTTGCATTATCTGCAGCAAAATCATAAAAAAAAACACCCAAAGCAAAATCTGGAAGAGTTCAAAAGGTGTTCGAGTGTCTTTCTATCCGTGAGAGTTGGCGTTGTCCGCCGTCCAGAAGGGCCCCGCTCATAAACTCGGAGCACGACCTACTGTAGGTGGGTCGGAGATTGTGGTTTCCGAGTGTACCTTTGACTCAGATGTAGTTGCTAAGTGTTTTTCTTGGTTTTTCCCTAACTGAATCCTCCATGTGGAAAAAAACCAGCATAATGACACACAGTACTTTATCCCTAGTTGACTATTTTGGTAGTTGGGTCTTAGCCCTAGCATGGGTGAACCGAATTTGTGGCCCAAGTTTTTCGGAAACTTGACGAGAAGTCATCAGGTTTTAGGTCTTCTGTTCTATTTTGAACGCTTTGCCTCATTGTCAGGTATTACACCGGTACTTTCAAGGCCATTTTACTCTAAATAATATGGATGGGTAACCCAGGTTCATTTTTCTGTTCAGACTTTTTTTGTGGCTCAAATGGCTACTTCAGGTCGGCATGGGTTGAGACAGAATAGTAAGCCAGTGCTATACAGTATAGCAAATTTGTTTGAAACTTACTAATAAAGTATTTTTTGTCACTTTTGGGATCATCTGCTTTATATACAAGGTTTATGACTGTTTTTAGGATTTTAACAAAATTACCGTTCTGTCGGTGTTTACATTTTCTGCCTTGTTGTCTCGTCAATTACAAATCGCCCACAATTACCGGCTGTTTGGTAGGATATTGTAAAAACTTAGAGCACCACAGTTAAATCAAGGTTTAATTAAATCCATCATCTCAACAGGTGTTCTCAGGGAATACATGAATTTGTGGATATGTAGCGTACACTGGTTATGCAACATACTACAGTATTCCTGACTGTTAATCGTTAATGCTCAGTCAAGGTGTTATTTTTTCCCCTTTTGCTCACACAAATTGTTAGTGCTAAGTTACCTGTTCATAAATTTTTCAGTATAACCATGTATCCAATAAGTAAATCAGCACCAAACATGTAGCTGTTAGAACAGCTAAATGGCAGACCACCAACAGAAATAATGCAACTTGTTTTAAATCAAACCAGAAATGCAAGCAAACTTGCCTTCCGAAGCAGTCACCGGCAAGCCAAATAAATGTCTCCTTTTTGGAACTGATTAATTTGCAGGAAGATCATTTCATGTGCATGGTTCTGGTTTTAATAATCATGATAGATTTTGCAGATCATGTATTGCAGCAGAAAACTTGAAAGTAATCAGAGAAAATCAGCTGCTGTTCGGCTAATGTTATGTGGAAAAGCTCCATTACTGATTTACTCAGGTAACTCACCTAATTCATAAACAAATTGCCCGTCAGTCGGTATATATATATATATATATATATATATATATATATATATATATATATATATATATATATATATATAAATGGGTGTATGTATGTATGTATGTATGTGTGCGTGTGTGTGTGTATGTTCCACATACTTGATACAAACTGAGCAATTTCAACCAAACTTGGTATACATGACTTACCATCTGGGAAAGAACACTGTTGGGGTAGGACATCACTAGCACCAAAGGGGGTGGGTGTGGGAAGGGGGTGAAGTGTAAAAATTACAGAAAACGACAGATATTAGTGTCTAATCCATAGTTTTTGAGGTCGCTGAGATGAATAGTGACACTCCCGATGCCCTTTAAGTTCAAGTTCAGCACCGATAGAGAGGGGGGGTGGGAAGGGGGTGATGTGTAAAAATAACTGAAACAACAGATATCAGTGTCTAATCCAGAGGTTTCGGCGTCACTGAGATGAATAGTGACACTCCAGATGCCCTTCAAGTCCCAGTACAGCCTAGGAAGGGTGGTTCAGAAGGGGGTGGGAAGGTGGTGACACGTAAAAATAACCGAAAAGACAAGGGTTTGGCTATTGAAAAGAGAATCCTCCGAAAAGTGAAGGCGGTTTGGTTATTGCAAAAAGAATCCTCCGAAAAGTCAGGATGGTTTGGCTATTGCAAAAAAAATCCTCCGAAAAGTGAAGGCGGTTTGGCTATTGCAAAAAGAATCCTCCAAAACGTGAAGGTGGTTTGGCTATTGCAAAAAAGAATCCTCCGAAAAGTGAAGGTGGTTTGGTTATTGCAAAAAGAATCCCCCGAAGAGTGAAGGTGGTTTGCCTGTTGCAAAAAGAATCTTCCGAAAAGTGAAGGTGGTTTGGCTATTGCAAAAAGAATTCTCCGAAAAGTGAAGGTGGTTTGACTATTTCAAAAAGAATCCTCCGAAAAGTGAAGATGGTTTGGGTATTGCAAAAAGAATCCTCCGAAAAGTGAAGGTGGTTTGGCTGTTGCAAAAAGAATCCTCCGAAAAGTGAAGGTGGTTTGACTATTTCAAAAAGAATCCGCCGAAAAGTGAAGATGGTTTGGCTGTTGCAAAAAGAATCCTCCGAAAAGTGAAGATGGTTTGGCTGTTGCAAAAAGAATTCTCCGAAAAGTGAAGGTGGTTTGACTATTTCAGAAAGAATCCTCCGAAAAGTGAAGATGGTTTGGGTATTGCAAAAAGAATCCTCCGAAAAGTGAAGATGGTTTGACTATTTCAAAAAGAATCCTCCGAAAAGTGAAGATGGTTTGACTATGTCAAAAAGAATCCTCCGAAAAGTGAAGATGGTTTGGCTATTGCAAAAAGAATCCTCCGAAAAGTGAAGATGGTTTGGCTGTTGCAAAAAGAATCCTCCGAAAAGTGAAGGGGGTTTGACTATTTCAAAAAGAATCCTCCGAAAAGTGAAGATGGTTTGCTATTGCAAAAAGAATCCTCCGAAAAGTGAAGATGGTTTGCCTATTGCAAAAAGAATCCTCCGAAAAGTGAAGGTGGTTTGCCTATTGCAAAAAGAATCCTCCGAAAAGTGAAGGTGGTTTGCCTATTGCAAAAAGAATCCTCCGAAAAGTGAAGGTGGTTTGCTTATTGCAAAAAGAAACCTCTGAAAAGTGAAGGTGGTTTGGCTATTGCAAAAAGAATCCTCCAAAAAGTGAAGGCGGTTTGCCTATTGCAAAAAGAATCCTCCGAAAAATGAAGGTGGTATGGGTATTGCAAAAAGAATCCTCCGAAAAGTGAAGATGGTTTGGGTATTGCAAAAAGATTCCTCCGAAAAGTGAAGGTGGTTTGGCTATTGCAAAAAGAATCCTCCGTAAAGTGAAGATGGTTTGGGTATTGCAAAAAGAATCCTCCGAAAAGTGAAGGTGGTTTGGCTGTTGCAAAAAGAATCCTCCAAAAAGTGAAGGGGATTTGACTATTGCAAAAAGAATCCTCCAAAAAGTGAAGGTGGTTTGGCTATTGCAAAAAGAATCCTCCGAATTGTGAAGGCAGTTTGGCTATTGCAAAAAGAATCCTCCGAAGAGTGAAGGTGGTTTGGCTATTGCAAAAAGAATCTTCCGAAAAGTGAAGATGGTTTGGCTATTGCAAAAAGAATCCTGTGAAATGTGAAGGTGGTTTGGCTTTTGTAAAAAGAATCCTCCGAAGAGTGAAGGCACTTTGGCTATTGCAAAAAGAATCCTCCGAAAAGTGAAGGCGGTTTGGCTATTGCAAAAAGAATCGTCCAAAAAGTGAAGATGGTTTGGCTATTGCAAAAAGAACCCTCCGAAAAGTCAAGATAGTTTGACTATTGCAAAAAGAATCCTCCGAAGAGTGAAGGTGGTTTGGCTGTTGCAAAAAGAATCCTCTAAAAAGTGAAGGTGGTTTGCCTGTTGCCTAAAGAATCCTCCGAAAAGTGAGGGCGGTTTGACTATTGCAAAAAGAATCCTCAGAAAAGTGAAGGTGGTTTGGCTATTGCAAAAAGTATCCTCCGAAAAGTGAAGGCTATTTGGCTGTTGCAAAAAGAATCCTCCGAAAAGTGAAGGCAGTTTGGCTGTTGCAAAAAGAATCCTCCAAAAAGTGAAGGCGGTTTGGCTATTGCAAAAAGAATACTCCAAAAAGTGAAGGTGGTTTGGCTATTGCAAAAATAATTCTCCGAAAAGTGAAGGCAGTTTTGCTGTTGCAAAAAGAATCTTCCAAAAAGTGTCCTCCAAAAAGTGAAGGCGGTTTGGCTATTGCAAAAAGAATCCTCCAAAAAGTGAAGGTGGTTTGGCTATTGCAAAAAGAATCCTCCGAAAAGTGAAGGTGGTTTGGCTACTACAAAAAGAATCATTCGAAAAGTGAAGGTGGTTTGGCTATTGCAAAAAGAATCCTCCAAAAAGTGAAGGTGGTTTGACTATTGCAAAAAGAATCCTCCGAAAAGTGAGGTTGGTTTGGGTATTGCAAAAGAATCCTCCAAAAAGTGAAGGTGGTTTGCTTGTTGCAAAAAGAATCCTCCGAAAAGTGAAGGTGGTTTGGCTGTTGCAAAAAGAATCCAACTGGAAAGAGGTGATACACTTCCTATGCGCGAAAAGTACAGACCTACATGTTCGACTTGGCAACCTCAGTGGTGGCTGCCCAGCAGTTAGTTTGACAGAGGACCAGGAAGGAGAAAAGTGAGTAACTTTAGGTGGATGATATGTGTCAGATTCCCTGTTTGGATATCAGGAAACCGGCAAACACCTTGGTCAATAAGCCCGGTCTTTGAACCACAGAGAAGTTACCCAGATCATCCAGAGGGCATTCAACCCAGTGGGATCTCCTGGGTCCTCAGAGAGATATGAGATAGGGAATAGGCCACTGGTGTGTAATGGTGACCAAGATTAATTCACCCTGGGAGTCAAAAGGAATTACTACATGCCACCTATGTAATGAGTCTCCATATATGAAAAGTGGACATTTGTATCCCTATAAGAACAAATGAGAAATTTTAGAAGCAATTTGTATTTTTCCTTTCATACAGGAGGAAACCCAACTCTGCCACCCCGTTTCATACTGATCATAGAAGCAAGGACACATTCAAATGGGCTGGAGACAACAGTGGGAAACATGCATTATTGAAAAGAAGGCAAGAAGGCGTCGTGCCCTAGGTCTTCTTAGATTATTCACTTGTTTTCTCAGTTAATATAAGGCTGTCCAGTGGATGCACAGTAGGAGGACTTTTTATTTGAAAGATTACAGTTTGTGTACCTAGGAATGATTATTTTTAAAAATTGTCAGATATTATATATATATATATAATATATATATATATATATATATATGTGTGTGTGTGTGTGTGTGTGTGTGTGTGTGTGTGTGTGTGTGTGCGCGCGCCATTTGGGCATATTTTCTCTCTTATGCAATTCCTGTTGAAATCAATGGTATTGTTTGCATTTACTGTCTTTTTATCAAAACTTTGAATCGATCTGTACTCATGTTCCTCTTCAGTCAAGCTTCTCAGGAATAAGGAAAAATGATTAATTTTTCTTTCCTTATAGTTATGCTAGTTAATGCACCATTTCCTCGCTCATCAGCGACGTCTTCAGGACTAAATTACAAGGTTTTTATTACCACTTGCAGAATTTGCAGCTACATATAAAATTTTAAACATGACATCATTGGGATGCTGAGTTTCTATTGGTTGGAGGCATTGTTTCTCAAGGGCGTTCCTGGTGCTCTGTAGGACGTTCCCTATGCCATGGCTTGCAGCAAAGGGCATGGACAAGGACGTGATTCCTACATTCACAAGTTTTCTGTTGCCCGTGTCTCCCTTCGGATTCTCATGGATGTCCTGTGGTTTCATTGCTATTTGTATTCTGTATAACTGGGACTCTGTGCAAGATCTCTATGCTTTCTAGTAATACTTCCAGTGTCGGGTTATGGTCGTGGTTGTCTGTGTAGTTTTGAAATATTGCCCCTGGTTGTGGTGGGCTTGCAGTCACCTGCATAGAGTAGTAGTGATGTGACCTATGTAGTAACTGCTGACATGTCCCTTCAGTACATTTAAATTTATTTACTACGTTGGTCGACACCCACATCTCTGTACAGAGGGGCCTTGCTATTTTGCATTGTAAGCTTGTTGACCAGGTTTGGACGGAAGTAGACACATAAGGAAATACTCTCGTTAGGATTCGTAGGTGTTGTACCGCTGGCAATTATCCTTTTCATGATCTTGACATCCTTAAACTGGATGTAATTTGCGGGTTTGTAACAATATGATGTTTCTTGGTGAGGTAGGCATCGTCTCTGTTGTGCTGGCATACGTGTCCAGCTGTTTTTGTATGTAGCCTTCTATTTAGTTGTTGTCATACCCGTTCTTAGTTAGGAGCCGCCTAACATGTTCAAGCTCTGCATGAGTAGCTTTCCACGAGGAACGGTATGTAATCGCATGTCTTGTGTACGTGGCTACCACAGAGCGTTTGTAAATGTCAAGGCACTACCCACAGGTGTTAAGCCATTGACCCACATTAGTTGCCTTTTTGTACACCGTAGTATTGTACCTGTCTCCTTTCTTCTCCACATTTACATTCAAGAAGGGAAGTCAGCCTTCGACACCATATTTAATAGTGTAGTTTAGGCCAGAGTTCCTCGTCAAGGAGGACTGTAGGTGGGTGGCTTTTTCGTTAGTATCGATGGCAAAGAAGATATCGTCTATATATTTGGCATATATCTTCAGTTTTGGATAGATAATGAAGGTTCTTTCCTCGACATCTGCCACATACAAATTGACAAATAGGATGCCAAGGGGGATCCTATGGCGAAACCATCGACCTTTCGAAAGAGCTATGTGTGTGCATGCATGTATATATATATATATATATATATATATATATATATATATATATATATATATATATATATATATATATATATATATATATATATATATATAATGTACAGTAATGTGCAATGTATCAAGTTATATATTAAGTAAGCTTTTGCTAGCTTCTGGTAGCTTTCGTAAACTAATATAAAAAATACTATGAAGTGTGAAGGTGATTAAAAGTAACAGCTGTAAACAAGTTGTGAGAAAGTACTTGTTGAAGAACAGATAATCAGCTAACTTGCTAACAGCCTGTTAGAGCTTCGTCAAAGTATTCTAGCTGATGCAAAATTGTCAGTACTCTGAGGCTCAGGTAGGTTAAATTCTGCAGCATAAGCATCAGTGTCAGGAGTGCCAGCATAGGTTGGTGCCAACCACGCCTGTGAAAAGAGAGGAAAGACAGCTAAATGTATTGTGGCTGAAATATTATCAATATTCTTGATGCCTGTGTTCTTGCAAATACTACTCTTAGTATTCTCAAAGGCATTGTTTAATGCTATCAAAGCCTCTTCAATTGCCCTAAGTTGGTTCCTATTCGGGCATCTGTAAACTACAACTGACTAGTTAAAACCTATCCTATGACTTACATATAAGCTGTTTGTTGCTACTCTACTATATTTATTCCCTAATCTATGTGCACGTTTATGCTCTTCTAATCTAATGGCAAGACCAGGTCCACTTTCACCTGTATATGATTCATATACAGTGGCAAGCATTAGTCCTGTCATCTTTGTTGATATTTCTTGCTCTTTGGTATTGCTTGTCACGAGTAGGAAAGCTTGTGAGAGAGCTTTGCATTTTTATTTTTGTTGTTAATTTTTTTGGGAGTTTAGAGGCCACTCCTGCTCTGTCAATGATTGTTGTACATCAACCCAGATCCTCTTGTCACATTTAATCATTATTTAACCAGAGTCTTGCCATGTGAATTCAGAGGCCATCTGAACATTTTCCTTCAAAACCATTTCGTTTTTATGGTTGCTGGGAATGATAAGATGATTTCATTTTTCATCTGATAATTTTTCAACTGTCTAC
The DNA here is from genome assembly GCF_040412425.1 of Macrobrachium rosenbergii. Taxonomy (NCBI): domain Eukaryota; kingdom Metazoa; phylum Arthropoda; class Malacostraca; order Decapoda; family Palaemonidae; genus Macrobrachium; species Macrobrachium rosenbergii. Next base: position 19,568,459 of record NC_089743.1, on the reverse strand, counting down.
AAATCGTACCTCAGACTTTCTCCTGATGTGTCTTTGTGTGGTTTTTAATTTCTTCATTATCAAGTGTCTTAATATTAGCAACAAGCTGTTTGGTGTCTCATTGGAAAGTTTCATGGTTTGTCAAACAAATGAGTGGGAACGAAATCAAACAGTATTTCGTAAGACCTTCCTTTAAAGAATAAAAGTGTTCATCATCACTCTTAGCTTGATTTTTACTAGTGTCTTCTTTTTCCCTTTTTGTAAGATTGATGATACAAATGGTGATAAAGTGCTACTTATGCTACCGGATTCTGGGAATGAGGCACATGATTTTAATATCCATCTCCTGTACTATTACATGTCTTAACTGTCATTTTAGTGAAGGTCAACTGACTCACATAGATGTTTTCTAGTGTTTGATATTTTTCATATTTTGATAGTAAAAAGAATATTGAGAATTTATAAGGCACTCGAAAAGTTGATTTTGATTCAGCTCTGTTCGATTTTGGTATAGAGAATTTCTGTTGACAAGGTTTCTTCAGTGGTAAAGCAGTTTTGGCACCTCGTTTGTATCCTTATATTTCAGCATTTCATCACATCACTGGATTTCAGTAGCTATTAAAAGAATTCTCTATGAATCCTGGTCTTTTGGTGGTTCCAGGCCTTCAACCGATGATTTCACATGCAGATAATGTTTTATCTTGTCCTGCCTTATGTCGTTTTCTTGGTATTTTGATTGTCCAAATAAGGTTGGTAGCATCTGTTCACACCTGAAAGGATACAAAAATTGTTTAAATCAGCTGCACAACCCAAGTAAAAGCAAAACTTCGAGTAATGTACTTAGCATTTCATAAGCTACCAAGAACCAAGAAACAAAGTAATAATGAAGAGTGTCATGGACATTATGTATAATATGTTTCGTTGTGAAAAAGGCCTTTTTCACTGGTTAGCATGAAAAATGGTTAAATTAAAAAAAATGAAATAAGCTTCCACACAGGCACGTCCACCAGGGTTCTTTGTAATGTAGTCACAGACCTTTCCAAATAATTGGCGGGTGAATTTTGCCCCAAGAAATGGGACCAAGATGTTGTCTGGGTTCACGCACTATATCAAACTGTTGTTTGACCAGCTGTATGGCCCCAAAGATTATGGAATGCTTGCTTACAAATGCAATGAAATTGACAGTTAATTTTTTGTATAAGCATTTTGTTTAAGTTTTGGTACTGGCACTAAAATATTTTTTCTTATGGTGCTACCACTAAAGTATTTTGTTTCTGTCTTTATGTCACTCGAAAACTTGTGTATATTTCTGTTGGTATTTCACTCCAATTTTTTTTTATCCTTATTTATGCACATTCCAAACGATGTTCGTATGGTAGATTAAAATCCACAGTTTATTGATATGGTTGTAGATTTTTAATATACAACAGTTTAATCACGTATGTAGCGACGTATGTATTGTTATATATTGTCTTTCCAGACTTATCGTTTATGTTTTAGGTGCTGGCATTTAAACTCAGTGTTCTGTCTTTGGGCACTACACTTTAAAATAAGATGCTTATATCTCCATATATTTTTATTTCAAATGTTTACTTGTTCTGTATTTGAGCATTTCTCTTAGCAAGTTTCATTTTCATCTCCATATACTTCAGTTTCATAAACGCGCTGTTAATATCCTTGAATACGCATTATTTATGTTTTCAGATACTTCCATACCAAGCGTTCATTTTATAATTGCGACTTCAGTTGCTCATCCACCTGTTTAATACTTGTTTACCATATTTTCTATTAATTTTAGCGCTCCCATTGCAGACATTCTTATTATACCTTGATGCAATGCCATTTCAGGTGTCAAATATAGATTCTTGCATGCTGCTGTTTCAGATACTTTGTTTATATCTTTACTCTCCATCATTTTATTGATTTTTTTTTTTTTTGCTTAAATGTGATGCTGGCATTTTTTTATTTGTAAATTGCGGTACTATCTTACGTTCCAAAATCGTACTAAAGCGCTTGCGTGAAAGTGCGATCTGTTAAATGATAGTTTAAAATTAATGTTATTTGTGTGTAATTAGAAAATGTGGGTAGATTTCAAAAATGTATGTATGCATGCTTACTTCAGTGCAATGTAATAAAATGGCAAAGCATCTGGTACTCATATGAAGTGAACAGTTGATGTGGTGTTACCTGTTAAGTACACTTAGAACTTTACTCTACATGCAAATCCCATGCAGTATTTTTTTTTTCTACATGTAAAGACCTTGTAGCATTTTACATAAAAATCTGCTGCACTTGTAATAGACACCTAAACACTGTCTTCAAGTTAGATTGTACCTAGTACCTAGTATTACATAATATTGTAAGGTACAACCTAACACTGTCTTCAAGTTGGCTTGTACCTAGTAATATTATGTAAAATGTGTAGCCTATGTGCTGAATCTAGGGCCATTCAAAGGGTTCGTTGTTCTCACGTTTAATTGCCGGTAACAGAATTCAACTGTCACATGTTACACTGATCTGATTTTGGGGTCTGAAAATTTTTATTGCATTGGAGGGAGATGAATAATTTATCAGCAAAAGGTGAAGGTTAGAATGCTTATTTATATTATACGAATTTACATGTGAACACAAGCGACGCCATCTGACAATAGCTTTTACATTATATATATATATATATATATATATATATATATATATATATATATATATATATATATATATATATATATATATATATATATACATGCATATACTGTATATATATGTGTGTGTGTGTGAATATATACTGTATTTGTATGAGTACAGGAAAGAGTTGAAGCTTTGTTATAAGGAATTAGATTAAGAAACTCTCTGGCGTCGTTATAACCATGATGGTTTTCCTTATCGACTGTTTATTATGTATATATCGCTCGATGAGAGTCAGTGGAGAAACGAATCGATTTCGTTGGTTGGCGTGACACCCAATACTTCTAAGAGGTCACAGTAAGTCATAAAATATTGGGAAACAATTACGAGGTTTGGCAATATACTGTACATGTAGCAGCAGTTTCCTGTCATAAATGTTGATACGTTCATGGGTTTTGTTTTCGTTCGTTTTTGACGATTTGTATATATAAGAAGAATAAGTATTTCAGTTTTTTCTGCGTATCTAACGATTTCTTATCGTTTTGGCAAGTTATATAAATGTCGCATTGCAGCGCAGAGGGAGATAGATTCTTATGTTATTACTGCTACCATTAAGTAATAACAGTGTTAACCGTAATCTTATGTTTAGTAAATTTGCGACAAGATTAGATTCTGCGGCACTTTTGGATACACGTAGCTTATTTCCCAGGTTTCCATAGCAACCTTGACACCTACCCACTCCTATGCTCGCTTCTCTCTCTCAAATTGACTTGTTGGTTTTGACTGATTTTAAGGGGCATTTCCCGACATTCATTTTGGGGGGACAATGGTATGAGCCTCAGATTGGTTGCGGTTTCGTGAGTCGGTTACGTGACGTTTAGTAGACATAGGTTCAAGGTGCCTTTACAAGGAAACGGTTTTTTTTCAGTAATTTGGTTGAAAGCATGTGACGTTTTGCCGTGGGCAAATACCGAACTCGCAACACCAACTAGTAACCAGTCTTTGGTTTGACTGACTTGAAAAGCAGCTTGGGTTCGTAAAGTCTCTCTCGCTCCAATAATGATGAGGTCTGACAAAGACATGAAGGTAGTAGTTGAGGGGTGCAAATTCTCCTGTAATTTTCTACATGTTATATTGTATGAGATCACATAGTTTTTGCCTTACAGTACCGGACCTCCATTCAGACAGCTATTTTTTCAAATTCATCAAATTTTTGAGAAAGTAATAAAGAATAATAGAATGTTTGGCAGACACTGTCTACACGAGGAAATACGCATTGGAAATTCCTGAATATTATAGGCCGAGTGCTTGGATGGGAGCAACTAAATAAATAGAGAAGGTGTGGTAAGGTAGTATCTAAATATTTGAGCTGCATGCTTGTAGCTGTTTGAACAAAATATGTGATACTACAGTATCACATACAGTGTGAAATACCTTGTCAGTCACGATATTATACGGAATTAATCGTTGTTAGTGGGGTTGTGTTTCCATTCCGGATATTTTCGATTGAGTCATAATGTTTCTTGGACCACTTTCGACTGGTATGTGAAACGCTTACTAAATTTCATCTTTAAAATATGAAAGGGACGATATTTTTTAACACCGATGATTTGGCTGGTATGTATGCCTGACCAACCACCATTTTTGTGGGAATAGTCACGAGAACTGTGGTAGTAATCATGGATGAATGAAATGTTTTTGTAATGTTTGATACCCAATGAGAATGGTAACCTTTTTGATCGGAAAACGCTGGTGATATGGTAACCTTTTTGATCGGAAAACGCTGGTGATACTTAGTTTATTCATTTGCAGACTTCAAAGGCTTTACACCTCAATAGTATTGGTGTTAAAGTCTCTCTAGTAAATAGAATGGCTTGCATATTTGAAGGTTAGTCTAAAAGGCATGATCATCGGATATTTACAGGTTTTAGCAAATGCAATGTAAGCCCAATAATTTTAGTAAAGTATGAATGTTATACCTGAAGCGTCTGTCGACTGAAGTCACACGATGATAGAACAATTCAATACTAGCAAATGGTTTGTTTTATGGCCGTAACTAATGATCAATAATTATGGGATATATTGTTCGAATGGAAGTTACAGATTGAGGTGTTTGCTTTGCTATGCCCGTACGTAACGTAAAAGTGGTACATTTCATATTTTTTCCTGATTCTACAGGAAAATAAATTTGATAGGTGGAAAATAAATTTGATAGGTGGTATAGTTTTTTCATTTAGACGTGCGTTCAGTAAGTGGCACTTGGGTTATTTATACAACACCTTGAACAAAAGTGTTACGTCGTGTAAATGACCTTTTGTTAATATAATAAGTAACATATTTTGGTAAAAGGGTAAATCTGCTATTATGATTTATTATGATTTTAGTTCATTTCCTTTTTTTGAAAATAATAAAATCACCGTTATGCTATTACGAGGAGGCCTGTAGTTTTTTTTGGCGGTTTTTCGCAGAACTTGATTTATGGCGATATATTTGGTCGCCCTAATAAAAAGACGCCTATATGTTTGGAACAGTCAAGTGTCAATAGAATGGCACTTGTCACTTGGTATAACGTCAGCTGAAATTATGAAACAGATCTTCAAATAAATAAAATGGCCTCATGCCTACTTTTGAACAAGTGATCGTGTTTTCACGGAAGTATTTCAGGTGACTTAATATTGTTTCCAGTTTAACAACCACGACTTCACTTTTTATGAAAATTTAATTTGATTTTGCATGATTCTGATCAGATTGTTGGGTCTAGAACTGGCTGGTCATAGCTCATTTTATTATTATCACTGCTGAAAGTGTTCACTCTAAGAGGATGCGCTTGCGTGTATTTAGTGTTAATAAATAACGGTATTTTTTACCAAATTTTCATTGCCAAGGATTTTTGTTCTCATTTGCTGAAAGCATACACCCATACACATAACAGTTGATCTAGATTTTCACCTAGTTTGGGGAGTTCATGTGTCTAGTAACTGGTTAGTTGTAACATCAAATATGGACATTAAGGTTTCCCTTACAGTTGCGGAATTTCATGCGTAAAAATTTACTTTTACTGTAATTAGCACCTTTAAGGATTCCTTGTGACGATACAACGCCCCTAAGCCTTTAAGTATAATTATTTTGCAAAATGGTCATTATCCTTACAGCACAATACATTTGACGTTCTTAAAGAATATTAGAACATTCTTACCTACGAAAATGGATTATGCTGCGTTTTGGTATTTTTCAACAAAATTACGTGGAAAATTAATCTCATTTATGCTAATACTGCTCTTGAAGTGAATGACAGAATATGATCAGCAGCGATTCAGGATGTAAAATGTATTTTTTTTAAATTACGTCTGTGTTTTTAGGATGAGTAAAGCCTCGACTTCTATGTATCTAGATAAAAATACTTAATTTTCAATAGTATACTCGACCAGAAGATAAGGATCATCAAGCTTTATCGAATTTCCTATAGGTTCATGAGTACAGTCGATTATCTTGACACATGGGTCAGATATTAGCAAAATAACACTGGGTTTCTAATGCCATATTTAGCTTTTCTACCTTTGCGTTGTTTATTGTTGATGTTGGTCCTGTGAACTCTACGGTTTCCCAAATTTTGCTCTGAGTGAGATGTTCAACAGTTTCACTGACATCGGTGTTAGAACTACGTGATTGCATGTTTCACACACACACACATATATAATATATATACTGTATATATGTATATATATATATATATATATATATATATATATATATATATATATATATATATATATATATATATATATATATATATATATATATATATATATATATAATATATATATATATATACATACATATATATTATATATCTATATGTATATATATATATATATATATATATATATATATATATATATATATATATATATATGTGTATGTGTGTGTGTGTGTGTGTGTGTGTGTGCAGTCTCCATATAAACATTCAGTCCTCAATCCCCAGTTTTCCTTTACCTTAATAATCTTACTCTAGTCATATTCTCTTCCTATAGCATTTTCTTCCACGCATCTTTGACATGGTTTGTTATCTTCTCGAGTTTTTTTTTTTTTCACTAAACCCAATCAGTTCTGTATCATATGTAAATTACAGACATTCTGCAGTCTATTCGGAATCCAGTTTCTTATTCAGCAACCTTTCGCAAGTATCGACCTTCTTGCGACACTATCACTCTGTCCATTACAAGATTATTGAACAGCGATGGAGATATAACACACCTTTATCTCAAGATGCACTACAGCACCAAACAAGTCACTCTCCCGTCTACAAATTCTAGTACACCAACCTTTTTTATTAAAGATATTTTGCTCTTTGTACGTTATCCTGTAATCTTGACGTCCTCAACAAGGAGAAATCTCTATCAATAAACTTTTTTCTGAGTAAGTTTATGTCACTTACACCTTTTTTTTCCTTCCCGGTGAAACATCTCACAGAACTCTTTCATAGTAAACACTTGACTCACACACACCCTCTTCCTTGCTTAAGACCCCTTTTGTCTTGTTTTTTCAATCAGAATACAGCCATAAACATTTCCTATTATTCTATATTAATATCCTATGATTCTTATAGTTATATATATATATATATATATATATATATATATATATATATATATATATATATATATATATATATATATATATATACTGTATATATAATATATATATATATATATATATATATATATATATATATATATATATATATATATATATATATATATATATATATAATATATATATATATACATATATATATATATATATATATATATATATATATATATATATATATATATATATATATATATATATATACATATATATTAGATTGCAGTAATGGAAGCAGTTTATTAAGTAAGTATTTGAGAGTAAATTTAAATAGATGATGGAAGGATAAGAGTGGAGTCATGGAATAGGTGAAGAAGAAAGGTAGTAAGATATGTGCGAAAGATTTGGGAGAAAATTAAATTGTCTGTGAAAGCCAAGTTTGGAATGCATGGCGCGATTGTCAAGCCAACTATCCACTATGAAAGTGTTGTCTGTATGTTGAATGTGAATGTAGGTACTGGAAGAGTGAAAAATGCATGGAAGAGAGGTAAAAATGTTATCATTATTAGAAGGATGGATCAACTTTTTTAGGTGGTTCTGTTACATGGAAAGAATGGAAGACACTAAGAAAGGAAGTTCTTTAATATCCAGGAAGCGTAAGATTGTGTGCAAGAAGGGGAATGTTGCAGTGGTGCAGGGGTTCGATGTAGTGCTGATGAGTATTCTGCATACGTGCTTGAAGCGGCTAATGAGGTTTAATTAATGTTTTTTGTGCAAATGGTTCATTCGCGGTACTGGAAGTTAATGATGAATATTGTAGTGACTGTTGTATTTTTTCTTGAGCAACTTTAGCAACCCCCTTTAGGCTCAAAATGAGGGCTTTTTTTTTTTTTGCCTCTTGAACACCGAGGATAATATAACAATGCTGTCCCCGTTTGTCAGAAAATCTTCAGTTGATGTAATTTTATAGTTTTCAGCGGCCCGCATGAGCCATTCAAGTTGTCCTTTAGTGATGATGTTATTCGTCACATGCGTTTAACAGATACAATGGCTCACAGTTATTCTAGTGTTACCTAGCCTAATATCTATAATCCGCGATATTGCTCGACCACCATTATCGCCGTCTCCAGCTGTTACCCTAGGGACCAAATGTCACTTATTACACACACAAAATATGGACATCATTCTCCCTTCTCTTCAAACTTAAACTTTCTTCCTGTACAAAAGAAAACGGACAAACTTGAAAATTTTTCTCTCCAAGCCTCTTCAATTTTATCAAATGCAAACAATAAAATTGTCGTATTACCAGATAGAGCAAATTCCATATGAATGCTTTTCCCAACCAGCTAAGGATAGAGATTAAGCTTATTCATATGCCGTATGATTAAAGCAAGGAGTTATATATATCTCTTTGTGCCAATAAGTTTCAACAAAATGTGAATTAAAGTAATTGCATAAACAGAGAGCGATCATCGTGAAAATTAAAAATTAAATTCATGGTCAGCCATAGGCATCTAAATATTATACTTTTTTTACACACACACACACACACACACATATATATATATATATATATATATATATATATATATATGTGTGTATGTTTATATATATTTTATATATATATATACATATATATATACATATATATATATATGCATATATATATATATATATATATATATATATATATATATATATATATATATATATATATATATATATATATATATATATATATATATATATATATATATATATATATATATATCTCTGTATATATATAGGGTGTAAATAATGAGTTTATGCAAATATTTTGGGGAGTGAAAGAAAAAGTAATTTTGAGTAAAAAGTTAAGTATATCTTAGTTTAACCAGACCACTGAGCTGGTTAACAGCTCTCCTAGGGCTGGCCCGAAGGATTAGATTTATTTTACGTGGCTAAGAACCAATTGGTTACCTAGCAACGGGACCTACAGCTTATTGTGGAATCCGAACCACATTATAGCGAGAAATGAATTTCTATCACCAGAAACAAATTCCTCTTGTTCTTCACTTGCCGGTCGGAGAATCGAACTCGCGACCAACAGAGCGGTAGCTGAGGATGGGGGCGCGGGTGAGGTGAAGTGAATAAGGCAAGTGTATTGATAGTCTTTTAATTAGGATTCTTTTTCTTGCAAGTAATTAATTTCAGCAATTAGCTAACATTGGTAACATATTTCTTTACGTATCAAGTAAATAGTGTAAATGTTGCTGACCATCATTTATTTGTGATCATTAAGTTTTACTGCTCTCGTTCCTGCCGCCTCATCACGGAATTGTTGAACCAGGAATCATGACTAGGTCTAAGCCTATGACTGGTGTCTGATGAAAGCTTTAGATGGAGAGGGAGAGACTTTAAAAGATACATTTGAAATCTTTGATAGGTGTTTAATGAATAAGCAAGCCTACCTTTGATGGAGGCGAGATTCAGTTAGGCTTACTTTTCTATTTTATCGGTGTCCAATGAATACCACTGATAGGGAGGGAAAGGGATTCAATGATGCATACATTTTTTTTCTTCAAAACCTAAATAATTTATTTGATTGGGAGGTACTTTATTCCATCCTCTTCTTATATGGCACCCCGCGATCCCAGAATACTGCGACCTCCCGTTCCGTTACCAACCTCCATCTCATGAAAGCAGCGCTAATGATAACGGTTATTTTAAAATTCCCCTCACCGACAAACGAAGTCTTGTGTTTACAGAATACTCTCTGTTCAAAATAGATACTCTTTCTTTCATTCCCCAAAATATTTGCATAAACTCGTGTAACTACTGTGTAATATATATATATATATATATATATATATATATATATATATATATATATATATATATATATATATATATATATATATATATATATATATTGATGCATTTTTATCTAAGGCCGTGACAGTGCATGTCCAAAGAGTGTGAAGAATTCGAGAAGTTGATAGGGCATTGTGGTCATTACAATTGCAGAAGCATTTAGTAAAAAGTGACCAGTAGATTCTATATAGGTTTCAGCCTAAAAACGACAATTAAGATGACTGCCCACTTGGCTAAAGTGGGTTTACTAAAGTTCTAATAAATGTATCTGAATTCGACAGGTATATGTATGAGCGGCAATAGACATACATACATACATATACCTGTCGAATTCAGATACATGTATGTATGTATGTATGGGCGGCAATAGACATATCCTTCTAGTGTTCAGGTCAGCAATGTGACCTTGTTCTGATACTCTGGATGCGAGTTCGAATCCTGCTACAGACATCAGAATTACTTCATATTTTTGCATTTGGATCCAAAGCTCTGTATTGACAAGCTTATCCAAAAAGTGTGAAGAATGCATAAAGGACATTGTTGTTTTTTATATATTATCACGTTTGTGCTGCCATGGGGATAAAAAGATGGCTCTAATTTTGATCTTTGATAACAGCACCTGACTAAGGTTGGCTGTGCTCTGATGAACAGAAAAGTTGAAAAGTGAATATACTCAAAATTACCAATAAGATAAGGGAGTGAGGTAAATTTATGTTGTCCACTAAAGATTATAATTCACTAAAAGATATCAGAAGACGAAATATTTACAGGAGCTATCAGTGGAGCTCCGTGGCACTACCAGAATTAAGTTATTAAAATCACAAACACTATAGAAAAGTGCCACAAAACTGCAAGCTTTTAACACTAGGCCTTTGTAGGCTAACAAGCACTAAGTATGAGTGAGGATTTGAAGAATGCACAGGATGGGGTACATTAAGCGAAAATGCAGGCACACTGATATTCCGGATATCTTGACCGGATATGGCACCTGGAGTATGCAGGAAGATGGCACCGTTTATCTACAGTTGATATCACACAGCAGGTACTTGAACCATGAATCTACAATAGCAGGAACATTGAAAACACATGAAGGGACTCGAGTAATAATGAACTTGGAATTCATAAGCAAAATATAAAAAACTGGGCATGTAACAATTATGGTAAAAGAGACATATACGCAAATTAACACCAGTATTCCACCATTGATAACACAATCACCACAATCAAAATCACAACACTCTGAAGGAGAGTAAAATGTTATGGATATTGGAAAATGTGAGAACAAGTGGAAAACAGGTAGGATAAAATTGGTGAGGCCAACAAACAACTTCCAATCACATTACCTTAGTCCATGGACAAGACAAAAGGTTTGTAGAGCCAGGTTTCTGCAGTAGAGCATCAATGGAATCGTTGTCACTTAGAGTTCCCCACCATAGAGGAAATAAGACGAAGTATAAGGGTGCTGCCGGGCTAGCAAGACTTCAGCGCACGGAGGGTAAGGCAGCTGGTTAAGACAGTCTTCAGCGTGACAGCGTAAAGGAGATGTCAAGAAGGACTCAATCAGTGTCTCATGGTAGACTTGTGGACAGAGAGACGTCGTCAGGAAAACTAGCAGGGGTGATGCCTCGAGAGTGACTAGCAAAGAATGGTCCGTCGGAGCCTGTATATATACCACAAGCGGTGCCGACGGTGGTCGTGTTTTGACATTTCTAACAGCCTCTTCTTAATAGGGTCATCTATTGTCCTCTTCTTGGGGCACATTGCTAATCTGGCCAGGTACCTGGAAAGGTTGTTGGGTGTCGGCCGATGAAAGGTTCAAGGAGAGGTAACAGTGGTATGATAATTAGATGGGAGAGTCGACGATGAGTAGGTGGGGATGCAGGGGTGGGTCAGGTCAAGACAGGGAAAGAGCTCTCAAAGGGGTTGCAGTAATTGCAATCGGCTGCTGAAATCGTCACCTCGAGAGAGGATTACTAGGGTCAGGTCAAATCAGTAATGACTTGGGGTATGGTCATGCATTAGAGTCTCATTTAACGCCTGTGTTGGCTTAACTAGAGAGGGAAAGGCATGGGAATGCTGGAGTGAAAACTCCCAAAGCAACTAGTACTTCTTTCAAAATTTATATTAACTTATATACGAAAATCAAGAAGGAAAAATCAGATTCAAACGAAGTAACAAGGTGTTTGTGACTATATATATACATACAGTATATAATATATATATTTATATATATATATATATATATATATATATATATATATATAGTATATATATAATATATATATTTATATATATATGTATATAATATTATATATATATGTATATATTATAAATAAAGAAATATAATATATATATACATATACATATATACATATTTATATATAATTATGTATTTATAAAACGTTATAGTAAATATTCATGGTATACATATATATATATATATATATATATATATATATATATATATATATATGAAAGTATGCTATTATGTACAGTATATATGTATATGTATGTATTATATATATATATATATATATATATATATATATATATATATATATATATATGAGTGTATTATATATATATATATATATATATATATATATATATATATATATATATATATATATATATATATATATACATATACATACATATACACACATTTTGTCTAGATTAGTCAAGCGGTGCAGATTAGTGAATGTTTGTATGTGACTTTGTATGTGGGTTGTACATTTGTCCATATGTTTGTGCGGACGAGGAATTATAGAAACCTCGGCCACAAGAGGTATAAGTGGGAGATCCACCGCTTGGACGGTGGACTTATTATCAACTAAAAATTAATAGATGATGAAAAAAATTTGGCATGTGGCTGTCATTTGCATGATGTGATAAATAGTCATATATATATATATATATATATATATATATAACTTAGATCATCGGTCAGGTTTCAAACACATAACCCATTCCCCTTCCCCATCCCCAACCCCATCCCCATCCCCTTCCCCTTTCCCCCCTTCCCTTCCCTTCCCCTTCCCCCCCCTCCTTCCCCATTTCCCCGTTTCCACTTCCCTTTGTAACTTGTGGTAACCGATTGACCGATCTAGACAAAATTTGGCACATGGCTATCATTTGACCCAACTTAGATAATAGGGTAGGTTTGAAACCCATACCCTTTCCCTTTCCCCCTTCCCCCATCCCTCATTCTCCTTCCCCCCTTCCCTTTATAATTTATTTGGCAAATGCTTGACTGATCTAGACAAAATTTGGCACATGCCATCATTTGACCAAACTTAGGTAATAGAGTATGATTCAAACCTGTACCCCTTTCCCTTCCCCTTTTCCCCTTCCCCTTCCCCCTTTCCCCTTCCCCTCATCCCCACTTTCCCCTTCCCTTTGTAACTTATGTGGTAACCACTTGACTGATCTAGACAAAATCTGGCACATGGCCATCACTTGACCCAACTTAGGTAATAGGGTAGTTTTCAAACCCATACCCCCATCCCCTTCTCACTCCCCCATCCCCCTTCCCCCTTCCCTTTGTAACTTATGTGGTAAATGCTCTAGACAAAATTTGGCACATGGCCATCAATTGACCCAACTTAGGTAATATGCTTGACTGGACAAAAGGTTTCAAACCTGAACCTGATCTAGACAAAATTTGGCAAGTGGCCATCATTTGACCCAACTTAGGTAATAGGATAGATTTCAAACCTGTACCGATCTAGACAAAATTTGGCAAGTGGCTATGTTTCATTTGACCTTGACCGATTTAGACAAAAACTTAAATAATAGGGTAGGTTTCAAATCCGTTCCCATCCCCATCCCCTTTCCCTTCCCCCTTCCCTTCCCCTTCCCCTTCTCCATTCCTCAACCCCTTCCCCTTCCCCTTCCCCTTTGTAATTTATGTACATGGCTAAACCCAACTTAGATAATAGGGTAGGTTTGACCAATCCTCATTCTCCTTCCCCTTCCTTTGTAAGACAAAACTGATTAGCAAGTGGCCATCATTTGACCCAACTTAGATAATATCCCTTCTCTTCACTCCCCATCCCCTTCCCCCTTAGGTTTCAAAATTTGGCACATGGCCATCAATTGACCCAACTTCCCTTCCCTTCCATTTTCTTCATTCCTCATCCCCTTCCCCTTCCCCTTCCCTTTGTAATTTATGTAGTAAACGCTTGACCAATCTAGACAAAATTTGGCAGGTGGCCATCATTTGTCCTAACTTTGACAACAGGGTAGGTTTCAAACTCGTATCCCCTTTACCCATCCCCCCTTCCCCCTTCCCTTTGTAACTTATGTGGTAACCACTAGACCGATCTAGACAAAATTTGGGAAGTGGCCATCATTTGACCCAATTAGGTAATAGGGTTGGTTTCAAACCCGTACCCCATTCCCATTCCGCATCCCCCATCTCTCTTCCTCCTTCCCTATGTAACTTATGTGGTAAACACTACACCATTCTAAACAAAATTTGGCACATGGCCATCATTTGACCCAACTACGATAATAATGTGGTTTTCAAACCCATACCCTGTTCCACTTCCCATTCCCCCATCCCCCTTCTCCCTTACATTTGTAACTTATGTGGTAACCACTTGACCGATCTAGGAAAAATTTGGCATGTGGCCATAATTTGACCCAGCTTAGTTAATAGGGTAGGTTTCAAATCCGTACCCCCTTCCCCCTTCCTTTTGTAACTTATGTGGTAAATAAACTCTGTGGGTTTATCATGCCTCATTTCATGTACTCAATACCATAGAAATATACTGAAAATGCTTTTCTTTCCTGTGATTAATAATTCTGTATCAGTGTTTGTGTTTAGGTTTAGCAGAGGATGTGTTTAGGTTTAGTGGGGTTGTGTTTAGATTTAGCGGGGATGTGTTAAGGTTGAACAGGGGATGTGTTTAGGTTTAGTGGGGGTGTGCTATGGTTTTGTGGGGTGTTTCAGTTAAGTGGGGGTGTGTTTACGTTTAGTGGAGGTTAAATGGGATAGACACCACAATAATATCTAGATAAAATAGACGGTCACTGCAGTAATACCTGGATAAAAGGGACAGTCAGCACAGTAATACCTGGATAAAAGGGGCAGTCAGCACAGTAATACTTGGATAATCTGGATAAAAGGGACAGTCAGCACAGTCATACCTGGGGACAGTCACCGTAATAATGTCAGGATCAAATAGACGGTCACCCCAGTAATACCTGGATAAACTGGAATGTCACCACAGTAATACCTGGATAAATGTGACAGTCAGCACAGTAATTCTTGGATGAGAGGGACAGTAATTCTGGATAAATGGGACAGTCACCACAGTAATACCACCTGGTTGAAAGGGGCAGTCACCACAGTGATACCTGGATAAGTGAGACAGCCACCACAGTAATATCTAGATAAATGGGACAGTAAACACAACAATGTCTGGATAAAATGGACAGTCACCACAGTAATATCTGGATAAGAAGGACAGTCGACACAGTAATGCATGGATAAAAGGGACAGACAGAGCAGTAATACCTGGATAAATGGGACAGTCACGACAGTAATAAATGGGGGACAGTCACCACATTATTGATGGATCAAATAGACAGTCATCACACTAATACCTGGATAAAATGGACAGTCACCACAGTAATACCTGGATAAGAGGGACAGGCAGCACAGTAATACTTGGATAAATGGGAAAGTTACTACAGTAATACCTGGATAAAAGGGACAGTCAGTCACCACAGTAATGTCTGGATAAAAGGGACAGCCAGTACATTATTACTGGGGTAATAGGGACAGTCAGAACAGTAGTACCTGGATAACTGGGACAGTCATCTCAGTAATACAGGGATGAATGGGATAGTCACCACAGTAATACCTGAATAAAAGAGACAGTCAGCACGCTAACATCTGGATAAATGGGAAAGTCAGCAGAGTAATAACTGGATAAAAGGGACAGTCACCACAGTAACAATACTGTAATGACTGTCATTACAGTAATACCTGGATAAATGGGACAGTCATCTCAGTAATACAGGGATGAATGGGATAGTCACCACAGTAATACCTGAATAAAAGAGACAGTCAGCACGGTAACATCTGGATAAATGGGAAAGTCAGCTGAGTAATAACTGGATAAAAGGGACAGTCACCACAGTAACAATACTGTAATGACTGTCATTACAGTAATACCATGATAAATGGGACAGTAAGTACAGTCATACCAGGATAAAAGGAACAGTGACCACAGCAATACCTGGATAAATGGGACAGTCACCACAGTAATATATGGTTGAATGGGACAGTCAGCAAAGTAATAGTTGGATAAGTGAGACAGTTAGTACAGCAATTTCTGGATAAAAGGGACAGTTACCACAGTAATACCATGATAAATGGGACAGTCAGCACAGTAATACCTGGATAAAATGGACAGTCAGTACAAGGAGGTGCAGGAACATTTTTCTGAGTTCTTCAGAGTTTCCCCATGCAGTGCCGGGTTGGCCAGCTCATATATATATATATATATATATATATATATATATATATATATATATATATATATATATATATATATATATATATATATATATATATATATATATATATATATATATATATAGTCATTTATGATAAAGTGCTATTTATGGTTTGTGAGATAGTTTGTATATTATTTTCAGTATAAATGTATAAGTCACCCTCTAAATGAATATGCTAGACATCATTCCTTGGCGCCATGAGGTGTTCCTCATTGTAGTTATGAATCTCCGTCTCTTCCATCAACATATTGCAAATTTCTTTTGCATCCGTCTCCGCTGCTGCACCTGAAGCGTTGTTGAATAATTAATATCCAGTCACCTCAGATGTCAATCCACTTTATATGGTGAGTGTTAGACTTGAGCAAAGTTATAATGAATTTTAGATGCAGTAATGTTTGATGAATATAGTGAAAAGGAGATCTTCAGATGACTCTCCTTTCTTATGTAATGTTAGATTTATTATAGATGATAAGTTGTTTCAAATCAGCATAGTCTGTCCTCATTTAGTATTATCATTAATGACGTTTTCAAGAGGAGAATTTTCATTATTGTTATTATGACAACTATTATAATTTATTCGTTATGATCATTAAGATTGTACCTAATAATATATGTTTCCTCTGTTATCCGTCAATAATTAATTCTCGGGTGCAACATACGAAGTTTTAGATTATAGAGAATATCAGTTAGTCTAAGCTTCCAGTAAAAGTATATTTTAGATTTTTTCTACTGGAATGATAACTTCTTTTCACAGCATATCTTGACATAATATTGTCGTACTTTTGTACCAGATATCTCCATAGTGTTACTTGGTCATTAAAATTTACTTGCTCTTAACTTGGCTATTGCCTGGATAGTCTGTGCTTGGTGGTTAAGCCAAAAGGTGTCAACTTACTCCTGAGTGACCCTTACTGTTGATGGATCATTCATATATTTCACTTTATTGTTCGGTAGTCTTATGTTGTGATCTCAATTTGCCCCTTTGAATCAAGGGGCAAATTGAGATCACAGCATAAGATCACGCAGGTAGCGTCCGCTAACAATAAAGTGAAATATAAGAATGATCCCTCAATGGCAATGGTCACTCAGGAGTAAGCTGAAACCCTTTGGCTTAATCACCAAACATAGACTATCCAGATAATATAGCCAAGTCAAGAGCAAGTAAATTTTAATAACCAAGTAACACTAGAGGTATTTGGTAGAAAAGCAGGACAACAATACGTCAAGATATTCAGTGAACAGATGTTATCATAACAGTAGAAGGAAATCTAAAATATACTTCTACTGGAAGCTGGATAACATGTATTTCGATCTGCTAACACATCCTCCTTAATCTGCGCTAAATCACTATTTTGTAACTTAAAATATTCCTTTTGCCGCATTGTTTTTGTACCAGGTGAAAAGAGGATCTTGGAAATTTTGCCAAGATTTTGCTCTAGTATCAGGGTATTTAATCTTACCTTCATATAGTTATTGTCATTGTATATGTATTTTAACGGAGTAGATATCTTGTGTGAACACTTGTCTTCCATGTTAGAGTTCCATGAACCCTAGTAATCTGGAATCCCCGTTTTGAACTATTAGTAGATGGATAATATACGTCGTAATTACCTTTTCACAGGCTTGGCAATAAACTATTATTAAGCTAATTTACTTTGTGAGATTAAAGCTATGGGCGTTGTATATTTACGAATCCTCTCATCAAATATTTCTGAAGTACAGTCTCTGGATCTTTTTGTCGAAAGTGGAGCTAATTCCATGAATCTCATCAATGCAACTATACTGACTCAGAAATTGTGATTTCCTTGGCACATAGAATCTAGCCCGTAATTAATTCTTTATTACCAGATAGGTAGGAAAGATTTACCAGTGGACCTATGCCTTGCAGCTGTCATATTGGTCATCTTCAATAACTTTTTGATGCAGCACATGGGAAAGTATAAGTTGAAGTAAAAGTTTGTCTTGAATTACTTTAATTATTGTAGACGTTATAGCAATGGGATAATAATTGAAAAGATTAGAGCATTCACCCTTCACAGAAAGATAAAAGTAGAAATTCTAGGCCAGTCTCTGGGGACATATAGCTACTTTAATGATCATCCCAAGACTTCGGTTATACTTGTATAACTCCTCTGCTGTCGACTACTTTGTCATTTATTTAATGAGCATTCTTTTCCATAAAATTATTTCGTGAAGGATGACACCACCACTAAATATATGCATAATAAACTATAGTAAATTGATATGCATAATCTAGTAATGGAAAAGTCCTAATCATATGACAGTCGAACTTTTTCCTTCCTTATTAAGTGATCAAAGTGTAGAAAAACGAACCAGATAGGAAAGTAATTTTTCTGAATAATAAGACTCAGTGAGTTGATCATAAAGAATTGCCTTCTCCTCTGCCATAGATACATCCATATTTTTCATTATTAATAAAGTTAGAATTGATTCAGAAAACATTGAAAGTATTCGTTAACTCAAAAGCAATAGCGACATTATATTTCAGATAGTCAGTGTTAAAGCAGGTTACCAAAATTGGCTATTTTTTGACCCCTATATGAATCCTAAATTTTAATGAAGAGCCGTAAGTTGCTGTCAAACTTCGTGAAAGCCGATCTGAAGGATGGTTATTTTTAATTGCAACTAGATGAGTATTTGATAGTATTAGTTGGTCGGTAACCAAATTAGATAAAAAATTTGTTTAATGGGGTACTTTTTACCCACTAATACAATTAGTGTTACCGTCTTTGTTTGGATTATACAGTAGATTTGAATCTCTCTCTCTCTCTCTCTCTCTCTCTCTCTCTCTCTCTCTTTTACATTTTGCTTTGTTTTATCTCTCACATACAGTAGTGCCTCTGTGCAAATTGCGTTTATTGTTCGAATGGAATAATTGATTGTAAGCAAGCAAAGAAAAATTTTATGAAGTATATATTATAATTTTTCAGTGCTGTAAGGTTGTCAACGAGCTACCTGAAAGTTTGTTGGTCCCCCAGTCTGAAGTCTGACTGAAACATAAATTTAAGCAATAGGCAATCAGTAGACATTGAGCGTTTGTTTCTTAATATTTAGTATATTGCCGATATTTCTTTTGTGTGTGTGTGTGTTTTTTTTTTATTTATTAGCTTAGAAAATATAGTCCTCATGTTTTATTAGGCTACATATAATTATGGATTGTATGGTTCCAAGACTTTTATCATTTGTAAATTTTGTTCTTTTGTTTTTATATTGGTTTTGTAAATAAAGCATAATTTTCTATGTACAGATTCTGTATGTGGCTTATTGGGCTAGTGCGTCAGTGGTGTATATTGCAATATGTATTTTGTACTTCATAGTAGGTCTACTGGCCTTTTTGTAAAATGTTTACGCAGAAGAATAAGTAAACATCTGTCCATTTATCTGTTTATCTAGTATTTATACATGTTTCCACTTCCATATGAAACAAGCCGAAATTGTCATTCATTTTGCAACAAGCTTCTAAAAGATAAGTGTTTCACGTTCGAACAAGAGGAAGAGACAGCCAAGAGAAGAAAATATTGTAATTTATCGGTGAAAGAGGCCAAATTAAAATAAGTAAATCAGTAAACAAATGAGTCTTTACATAACTTCTCTTAAACATATTTGTTTGCTATCAGATTATTTTATTAACTACCACGTTCCTCTTCTCCTTGTCCGTCTTTTTTTAATTATTTCTAAAAACGAGCATTTTAGTGTAAAAAATTTGTCAATAACATTAATTGTCATATTAATGACATGTTCCTTGAGGACGTGCTCACTTCATGAGTAAGTATGATTTAGATAATGTTCATCATACATATCATATCTGCAGTAGTTATATATGTATAGAGATTCAGTTTTGATCATTCTCTCTCTCTCTCTCTCTCTCTCTCTCTCTCTCTCTCTCTCTCTCTCTCTCTCTCTCTCTCTCTCTCACACACACAAACACACACTTTAAAGAAAAGAGAATTCTTTGACTCCTAAGATTGTGTGAGAGAGCGAATTCGTGACGGTGTAATCCTGGGGTCATTATGAGGCGGTTGTGCGTTCTTCGCATACCAGACCATTGTCACATTTTGCATGGAATAAGCTAGATGAGTACCAAGATATTAAAGTCGTTTGTTAGGAAAAAGGCGGAAATTCCTTTGGATGATATTTTCTTCTTTCCTGGTGTGTTTTCATACTTGTTTGAATGTGTTTGCATGAACAGGGCAGAATTTTTGTCGTGCATTTATGCGTGTGTGCATACGTCATGTTTACTTGTATTTGTAAGTACATATTTATGAAAGCATATGCTTCACAAATGAATAAAAGAGATGAAATGTTACAAGTTTTGTTTTGATTTGTTTTGTTTTAACAGCCGGTAACAACCGAACCTTTACGAGAGATTGGATTCGTCGAAAGAAGTTACAGTGGAGTTGTAATATCACTGTTTTCATAACAAATAATAGTGTATCTAAGTGAATGTGATTAGACAGAATAATAAGGTACATTGAGATTATACACACACACACATATATTATATATATATATATATATATATATATATATATATATATATATATATATATATATATATATATATATATATATATTAAATGAAGGTGGACCAGGGAAATGTACTAAATTCAACATAATTTTTTTTACTTCCAACGTTTCGTAATAACTCGTTATTACATCAGAGAATCTGTTAAATAATGAATAATATGACTAAGAATCAATAAAATTCATAAAATACAATACAGATAAAAAAGACACAACAGGCCCAAAGACAACTAAGCAACCTTATACAAAGAAAGCAGAAGACAGAATGCATAAATAAAAAGTTAACTCGGGTAAAGCTGTGACTAGTTGTTTAATAAATAGTGACTTGAAGATAGGCAGTTCGCAAGTATTGGTCGTTTTATTAAACAACCGGTCCCTGCTTTACTTAGTAAACTTTTATTTATGCATTCTGTCTTCTGTTTTCTTTGTATAAGATTGGTTAGCGGTCTTTGGGCCTGCTGTTGTCTTTTTTATCTGATTTTTATCTTATTGTATTAAGTGACAAATATCAAACTACACAGTATAAGTTACAATAAAACAAACACAGTTAAAAATATGAATAAGGACCAACCGTTAAGTGTGGAGGCAGAGGAAGGACTGACCAAAAACGTAAACAGTTCACGAGAGATAAAGAAGTGTAGAAGTGGCATGGGTGTTCAGTGAGGGGACCAGTTTTTTTTAATAAACAATGATTCATTAATTGTTAAAAGTTTACAATTAGAGGCTCTGCCCAAAACCTTAAAGTTTTTGTACTGAATAGAATATTTGCATTTATCGGCATGATCCCTTATGTTGGAAAATTCGGGATTTGAAAGTTTAGTGCCAGTTCTATAGCTGACAGCTCTATGACTGTCGATTCGGACTTTAAGTAACCTATGTGTCGATCCAGTGTAGGTTCCTCGATTACATCGAGGACAAGTAAACTTATAAATAACACAAGAGGTCATTAAAGGATCCAAACGGTCTTTGAGGCTGAAAAGGCTACCGATATTCAGTGGGTTTGTGGGTATAATTTTGATTTTCACGGTAGGGGAATGACGGGATATTAGAGATCGGAGTTCTTTATAAAAGGTTGTATCGTGAATAAAAAGAAGACTGGAATAGAAAGGCAATTTAGGAACGTGAGGAGTAGGATGACGTGG
>NC_089743.1:19513697-19541197 GCF_040412425.1 Macrobrachium rosenbergii | reverse complement strand
AGCATTGTTCATTATGTTTTTTACATATGCAAAACATTAAACCAAACTAAAAAAAACAAGAGAAAAATTGTTTGGGGGAAGCAGCAACTGTGGGTCACCAGAAGTCCATAAAGTCACTGTCACCGTAGTTCCAACCCAACGAGAGGCTTAGGTAGAACAACTTTGCAAGAGTAGGATCACTTTTCACTTGTAATAAACTTTGGATGTAAGTCACTGTCACCTTAGTTCCATCCTCAAAAATGTTCAGGTAGAAATCATGGCCAGAGTAGGAGCATTTATCACCTATTTGGCTGGAAGTTATTTCCGTGAAGTCATTACTGATGGGCTAGTTTGGTACGTATTTGAAAGTATGCAAAATGTAATATATATAAAATATATATATATATATATATATATATATATATATATATATATATATATATATTACATTGTGTGTATATATATATACAGATGTGTGTGTGTGTTTGGGTGTGTGTAATTTGATAATGCTTTTAATTGTTTTACCAGGTACAATCTTAGAGTATGGAAATGGTATGTATCAGGCATTTAATCGGATTTGAGTGAAGAGAAATTAATAATAGTTTAATTAGAATGCATTCGTCCGTTCCCTTGATATTTTGTTAAGACGTGTGCGCAATGAAACATTTAAAAAAATATATATATTTTTCAGAAAGAATCGTTAATCCGTTCTCGAGGTATTTTCTCTCGCAAACATACACACACGCTTCCACACCTACACACGGATGAAAACCTCTCCCAAACTTCGTTGGGGTTCGTAATGAAACATTACAAATCGTAAACTGGCCATCGTTTCAAATGATATGAAATTAGAAATCTTCTATTTCAGCCAAGAAAGTGAAGTAAGATTTATATGAAACTTGGTTTGAGTTCTGTCTATGGAGAAAGTGAAAAGGCTAGGACTCAGATAGGAAATATCTCGTCGTTTAGAGGGTGGAGAATGTGTAAAAATGTTGTGATTCCTCTCTGTGGGCATTATATGGATATCTTCGATATTTGTTTTCGAACGTGTCTTCCATAGGTAGATAAAAGCGTTCCGTGCCATCGTGTATATAGGCATAAATAGAAGGTCAGCCTTTGTACATTATGGAAGCCTGTGTTAGGGATCCAACTATTCTCCTGCTTTTATATAAGTCATCTCGTAACAGAAGTAAAAGTGAATGGAAATTGGTCATTTGTTATTGATAGCCTCTGGGTAACATGAGAATTGAGACTAATTGACTATTAAGAAATTAAATGTCTAAATCAGGGGTCAGCTGGTCCATTCAAGATATGGCATTTAGATTTTATAGTGGTGATTAGTGGAGTACATGGGCTTAAACCTGATTAGTATTACAACATTAGAATAGTAATGATGGAAATTATAATAGTAATGGCCTTTTTCCTTTATTATTTTAATGTTAGTGTTGATATTAAGTAGTTAATAATGACTTTTATCTGTAACAATAAATACGAATAAAGTCGGTGGAAAAGCATGGCCACCTTTTCTGTTTTAAAGCGAGGTGTCTACGATGCCATTTGTAGTTCGATGTCCTGTGAGTTTAGACTGAAAAACCTAATCGAACTTATTCCAACATGGATATTTCTCGCGCGAGTTCAAGCCTCAGTGCGAGTTTGACGATCGCGGGTGAAGGTCGTTATTAGCCTAATCTCCCTTTTTGTATACAGTAACCATGGGATTCGCAGATAAGCAACTGAAGAAATTTATACAACTTTATGAAGAGCATAAATGTCTAAGGATGTATGACGGCCAAGGTTACAATAGTGTAATAGGAAGAAAATTGTTGAAGAAATGGCCCTTCCAAATTTTGATAAAGGTTAGGTAAGAATAAAATTAAGACTGTGCAACTTTATTTCATACTTAACCACGAATTTATCATACTATAATATACAGTATATATTTATTTTATACTTTATTATTGAATCATATATATATATATATATATATATATATATATATAATGTATATATATATAAATATATATAATATATATATATATATAAATATATATATATATATATATATATATATATATATATATATATATATATATATATATATATATATATATATATATATATATGCCTATATACATATATTACAAAAATAGTTCGCATTGCCAGTAAGTTTTGTTTTATATGATTATATATGATCCTTCTCATGCACATAGTTTTCCCATCGCAGTAATTTTTGTTTTTCATGATTTCAGTTTTAATAAATGTTAGGGCCAATTGTTTCTTCTCTTTTCAGTTTTAATAAATGTTAGGGCCATTGTTTAAGGCTTCAGTAAATAAATAGAATTTACTTGTACAGTTCTCTTGGGTGGAATCTCAGGAAAGTTGAGTCTAAATCTAAATACCATTATGTAAGAAGATGTTGTTTAAAGTAATTAAACAGCAGCAGAATTGTTTACAGCTAAAGATACAATTCTCGTGATTGGAAATAATTAAACAAGTAATAAATAATAAGCGGATGAAACCCTCTATTAAATATTATATTTAACATTGTTTTCTTGGGTGGAACCTTTGTGGGTAGAATTTTACATAGGTGAAAATTTCGTGGGTGGAATTTTCGTGGGTGGAATTTACATGGCACCGGCAAAGAGGTTAGTACAGGTTTGATTCTATGGAAATGATTTGTTTGGATGGTTTACCTGCACCTGATGGGCCTGAGTGTAAGCGTATAAAGTGGCTAATTTGTGCAAGTACTCTGTGTTGGTGTTCATCCACGACTCAACAGTTAGAGTATTCACAGTTTAAGGTTTCTCCCATATACAAAGAGAGAAGTGGAGGTGGGGGGGAGCTTGTTTTATGGGATTATTCGTCAAATTTTCCTCACAGTGCATGTCCTTTTCTCTTGAAGGTTACATATTTATCACCAGTTTACCTGCAATTATTTTGCACTCATGATAAGCATTTATAAATGTTATGTGTACTACTATTGCCAGCATTATCCTAGTTGTTTAACGTAATTTACTGTAGAAAATTAAATACATGAGATTACTATCGTTTAATGTACTAAATATTTCACTCTTTACTGGATTTGAATTGTAATAGACATTTTTGAATTCCTTTATTTTTAAGTGAGGTGAATACAAATGCTAAAATTTTAGTTTTAATATTAAACAAAGACTTCCGTTCCTTGTTTCCCTTTATGTATATTGAATATGCCTTAACAAAACGGTAGAATTGTTCTGGGTAACTGACTCTCTGGTAAATATTTCAAATGGTTTTAACAGCAGTGGAATTAAATAAACCCGAACGTAATTCAGAAGTGCCATTTTACAGCTGAACTGCTAGAGTGTGATTGGATGAAAGAGAGCAAGTTGGATTACTGATTGACTGGGATCCACAATTCGAAAGGGTGGAATGTAAGCAGTTGAAAGAGGTGAAGCAGAAGTGGGCATAACGAACAAGGTTTCGTTTTTTAAGCTTAGGTCAACCTAATACTGTACACTCAAGTTTACACCCTGAACCCAAATTACACGTAGTTCCCTCTGTCTCTATTTTTGTTTTTCGCATTCTAAGAGTGATTGGTCTTTTGGCTGTATAGTGCATGAAAAAGAGAACTACGAACTTAGTTTATGATCTATGATGTTATGAAATCTAGGCTATGAGGCGCTTAAGACAGTGAAAAGAGAGAGTTGGTGTTGTTGGACAGAAAGATAAAGCAATCCAGAAATAAAGTACAGGGATGTAAAAGTGGAACTGTGAGAAAACCCCTCAGTTGCACTAAGAAATAATAGTTAGAGGGGTTGGACAGCAAGAGTGAAGAAAGGAAGCAGAAGTGGAAGTAAACGGCTAAAAAGTGGTGGCAACTAGGAGCCGGAGGGATGCTACAAACTTCCTTTGGTAATGCCTGAAGTGCACCGCATGAGGTGCACTGACGGCTCTACTTCCCTACGGGGTACTGATTTAGTTACATATGATGATATGATGATATCACAAAAAAGAGAATCCTAGCGTGACTTCGTTAAGGCCACAAATGTACCTTGAGTGCCACAGAGATAGTGGTGATTTTTAAATTGAAAAGAAATCGAAAATTATGAACACCCAAGTAAGCCATTCGCTAATTCTTGTAAGGTGTCTAGTTAAACCCCAAGAACTTCTCCATCCTCCGTTTTTTGCTCAAAAGACTGAAGTGATCTTTACTTTCCAAAACGAAGGGTGGTCATTCAGTGTTTGCTTTATTTGGTCATCACCGATAACATAGGCGTTCAGCTTATGAAAGTTATTCTTTGTTCCATATCCTGAGTTTTTCTTCTTTAACAAAGCATTCTAACTTTTAGTGACACACACAAACACACCCACACACACACACAATCCATTTTCTTTTGAGGCCGTCTTGTTCGGTAGTGATCCAGTTTATATAGAAGTATAAATGCTTCTAAATTTTATCTACTTTAAAGTTTATTTTTATATCTATCTTTAAGGATGTTCAGTTTTACGGAAGCTTGTTAAATTGATTTTTAAAATTTATTTTATAAGTGTATAAACATTATTATTACAAGTAATGATAAACTACATCTTTAACAAGAAAGACTAACGGTGTTGGAGAGATAGCCAACGAAAGATCCTGGCCAAAATTCGTTAGTTTGATTGTTCGGGTTGAAGTGATTATTGAATTATTAAATAATAGTTAAATATATAAATGATTAGCTAAGGATGCAATACCTTACAAATATATTTGGAACCAGTGAAAGTTCTTCGTTTGGTACTCAAATCATTTGATAGCTGGAAATTAATTGATCCTTCGGGAGAAGAAGTGAGTGCAAAGTTTTTTCTCCCAGGTAAAACTTTGTTGGCTCTCTCTCTCTCTCTCTCTCTCTCTCTCTCTCTCTCTCTCTCTCTCGTTGTTCTTCTTTCTTGTTCTTTCTTTTGCTTTTGAAAATGATATATATCTGTGTGAGAGTTTTCGTGTTCATTTTCCTTTAAAATTGGAGTGCTCTCTCTCTCTCTCTCTCTCTCTCTCTCTCTCTCTCTCTCTCTCTCTCTCTCTCTCTCTCTCCTGATTCTGCTCCCTAACAAAGAGATATTGATTTCAAGACCGGGAATGGAGTGTGGGGGTGGGAGTGGGGTGATTGTGGGTGGAGGTTATGTATTCGGTGTTATGACTTTAACGTAATTGAATTAAGGCACATTTTAGGAGCTTTTGCCGTCATTTTTAATGTTTTTCATATAAATGATTTCCTGTAGTGTGTCTCAGGTGTTACCTCGCTCATCTAGTTCAGATGATTGGCCTTGAAGAGTCTATTTTATCATGAAGTGAAAGATTTGCTGTTTTATTGCCTTAATGATGTGTAATTTGGGGGTTGATTGTGAATATGTTATCTTGGTTTTTCCTGCTGGCAAATACATCACAGCACCACATAATATTATTATTGTTAACATAGGTACCCCACGAGTGTTATTATTATTATTATTATTATTATTATTATTATTATTATTATTATTATTATTATTATTATTATTATTATTAAGTTTTCAAGAATTTCAGTGCTGGCGTGCATTTTAAGGTACAGAGAACATAAGAGCTGCTAATTTTTTTTTCCAGAAAGTATGCATTGAATCATAAATTGTACCCACAAAGTATGCAGCATCTTATTTTGATCAGCGAGCCACTCACATACTGTATTTTATTTGAGGAAGATTTAGTTTATTGTGTATAGTAAAAATAAGTGTTAGTTTAATGATCTCTGCATTCTAAGCCAAATGCTAATTTGTGGAGGGTTTTTGTTTGTAAGTTTTGATTTTACCAATACATACTGTATTTTATTTGAGGAAGATTTAATTTACTGTGTATAGTAAAAATAAGTGTTAGTTTAATGATCTGTGCATTCTAAGCCAAATGCTAATTTGTGGAGGGGTTTTATTTGTAAATTTTGATTTTACCAAGACTTAATATTGATTATTCCGTAGATATTTTCAAATTCATTACTTTTTCTAACATTTCTGTTTTTTGCTGATATGTATAATTTGTTTTTTTTTCCATTTTGATACTTAACTTTGTCTTTATTCAATATTTCTTGCTATTTTATATTCTCATCTTATCTCTGTACATTTTTATGATTCTGTGGTGTATATTTTTACTCCTTATTGGTGAGTACTGGTTATCACCAAAGATTTCAGTATTCTGCGTGCTTTACTTATTCTTTTTATCAGCAATACTTTGCTTCTGTGCAATATATGTTTTAAACATATTCCGATATTGCCCAAGTCTGCAGAAAGAAAAATGAATGGGGAAAGAAGACAGTAGACCGTAACACGCCAAGATTGACAGCTGGCCTCTTGAGGGGCATGAAAGTCAGGTGTACGAAAGAATAGAAGAATTCATTACATTGCCTTTGTTGAATTAGTCGTCCTCAGTAGCAAAACCTTCAGTATACTTGTAGTTCTCTGCGGTTCATTACATTTTCCATAAGGGATTTTACTTAAATTTATCAGTGTCTCATTTCACATTTTTTCCTGACCATCTCTAGGTAAGGTTTATTACTATCTGTATTGGTATTTTATCTACTCCGCTTCCAGTTAACATGGCAGTAGTATTGTCGTCTACTGAATAGAAACAAAATAATTTAGGTGAGCTTATATGCATTTTATTTTATCTGAAATACTTTTTCGCTTTCAAAAGGATATTAATATTCTTGTTCTAGAGCAAATCAACATTCAACATAAATTATATGTAATATATATATATATATATATATATATATATATATATATATATATATATATATATATATATATATATATATATATATATATATATATATATATATATATATATATATATATATAATTATATATATATATATATATATATATATTTATATATTACAGTATTATATATTATATATATATTTTATTTTATATATATATATATATATATATATATATATATATATATATATATGTATATATATATATATATATATATATATATATATATATATATATATATATATATATATGTAATCATTAAACTACAAGTACCGTTTAATATCCACGCTACTTGGGAATATTCCCAAAGGGAAATTATCACCGAAGTGGAATTTCATTTTTTAGTGATAAATGGATTGGTACTTCATCACCGTCGACTGGAGTCGTTGGAAGGTACTATGTTGAGTGTTCGAGACACTTCAGTACCGATCCATTTATCACTTAAAAAATTCTCCTTCGGTGATAATTCCCCTTCGGAAATATTCCCGGAGTAGCGAGAATTGGATATTAAATGACATTTGTGGCTTAATGATTGGCGTATATTTAACTACTACTAAGGGATTCATAGCCGATGAAACACTGTTTTTCGGCAACAACTTTTTATCAAAGCATCGGATAAAGGTGAAAGTTGGCAAGTGTTTATAACCCTAACTCATATTTACAAGTAGAAACTTCAAACAGCGGATTTGTAGCCAACTACGAGTCTAGCACGGAGAGCGGAAGAAGGATCACTTTCAGGCCCACTTTAGAGTTTGGGAGGCTATTATTGTTACAAGTAATATTTAGTACCTTAGTTCAATGGTTCTGGCACTTATCAGAGTAAAAGTGTGTTTCCTATGCCAGAGCCACCAAAATCACAGATAAGAGTTTTGAACACAATAATGACGTTATGGCGTCATGAGTAATATGTATATATATATATATATATATAATTACCTATATATACATATATATATATATATATATATATATATATATATATATATATATATATATATATATAATATATATATTATATATATATATGTATATATATAGGTAATTATATATATATTATTATGTATATATATAATATTATATATATATGTATGTATATATATATAATATATATATATATGTATATATATATATATATATATATATATATATATATATATATATATATTACATATATATATATATTCATATTACTCATGACGTCATAGGTTAACGTCACTATTGTGTTCAAAACTCTTATCTGTGATTTTGATGGCTCTGGCATAGGAAACACACTTTTACTCTGATAAGTACCAGAACCATTGAACTAAGGTACTAAATAATAATTGTAAAAATTAGTTAGGGTTATAAAATATACACTTGCCAACTTTCACCTTTATCCGATGCTTTGATAAAAAGTTGTTGCCGAAAAACAGTGTTTCATCGGCTATGAATCCCTTAGTAGTAGTTAAATATAAGCCAATGTCCCTGATCATGGAAAGGTAGAGCTTGATCACCCCAACAGTACCGATGATTGCATAATATATAAAAAGCTTTAAGACTGAATTCCTAGGAATATGTATTTTTAAGAAATGAAAGTTCCCATGAATGATGTAAGAGGCTTATTTGCAATTTACCTTTACAACATTTCTTTTTTCATGGAAAATCAATGAGATTTGAACTCTAAATGAAAATCTTTTCTTTAGATTTAAAGTAACCGTTGCATTGAATCCTTTGGTAAAGACATACCCCAAATACTCGAAAGACATATATCTCAAATAATTTAGTTTGGCCCATAAGGAAAGAGTCTAATAAGTGGAATTTGGTATAATTTAGTTTTTCTCAGAACTACTTATTTAGGCATGACCATAATTTTTATTTAATAAAATCAGCATTTTGATCCCAAATAGAATGTATTTAAGTTTAATTTCGTATGATTCATAAGCAATAGGTATTGTTAATATAATGTTAATGATGTCCCTCTACTAATGTTGTGTAAGTATCACCACTGTTTCATACCTTCTGTGCGATTCCAAATAACACGTTGTTCTTGTAGAAAAAAATCGGGGAAGGAGGCTTCGGTTCAAAATTAAACGTAAAAACATATGATTTCTGTGTAATATGAGAACAGAAAAATATGACCTTTGTTTTATTGCGTTATGATAAGGCAGAAAACTTCAAGTCAATTGCTTACATTAGTTGTCTGAGCCATTTTTGGTTACTGTATCATGTGACATATCAAACTTTGTCATAATTTTTCTACCTGACCCAGACATTCATGCAGGTTCATAGCAATTACTAAGGTTAAGTGCATCACTGGGCAGGTAAAGAAATGAAATATCTGTGCCGATTTGTTTTAATTCTGGTCCTTTAGCTGCAACGGCTCCCAGAATAGATGAATTGCAAGAAATTAACTTTATTGCAGGGAAAGCTGCAATATCTGCAATATTCTTTCTCTATTTCGCACTGGTTTGCCACTGAATTTACTATGAAAAATAAAATGGAGTTGAAATAAAATTTTTGTCGAGCCTTGGGACAGACTGATCTTTATTTTTAATGCGCTAACTGGATGGGATGAAATGAAGTAGAAGTTATTTTATACAATTACTTTACTTTCCTGCTCTGGCTAAATAATGGTATGCATTTTAATAGTCACGAAAAAGAAACTGAATATAAATATTTTTTTATTGTTTCTGAAAAAATAATTTTAT
This sequence comes from Macrobrachium rosenbergii, assembly GCF_040412425.1. NCBI lineage: Eukaryota > Metazoa > Arthropoda > Malacostraca > Decapoda > Palaemonidae > Macrobrachium > Macrobrachium rosenbergii. Next base: position 19,531,772 of record NC_089743.1, on the reverse strand, counting down.
TATTTTCTGAGAATCAACTACACTGCAAAGACAATTTTTCAAGACTGTCATACATTATGAAGGTAAGCGGTTACTTAGAATTCCATGAACTTGAACAAGGAAACAACAGTAGATGCATAATGGTAAGATTATTAAATGGGATTTTATACAGCTCAGAGGTATGTAATGTGTGCATTGAGAAACATCTATCTTTTGATTAGAATCTGATTTTTTATTGACTTATTTATTAAGCAAAAAAAAAAAAAAAAAAAAAAAACGTAATGAATGCCCAAAATGTAGACGCACTATCGTATTGATTCTTTGGGATATTCAATTACTCGATGAGTTTTTAGTACAAATTATCCATATACAAATATAATAATTTTTGTAATCACATGGTTTCTGTGATTACACCGGACCCTTTTATTTTAGAGTAATGTTTGGAATACACACACACACACACACACACACACACACACACACACATATATATATATATATATATATATATATATATATATATATAATATATAATTTATAATTTTATATATATGTATATATATAAATATATGTGTATGTATATATAAATATATATATATATATATATATATATATATACATATATATATATATATATATATATATATATATATATATATATATATATATATATATATATATATATATATATATTTCCATATGCCCTTCTCTCTTTTGTAGAGGGTGGCGCCTTATTGGTAAGTCTTCTGGTTTCGCAGCAAGCCTTTTGAACTGAGGTTGCTAGCCTTGTGCTGATGTCCATTTACAGGTGGGTGGACCTGTGACCGATAATCTGTAAGCCACTATTTGCCCTTCTCCATTAGGGGGGGGGGCCGTACACAATAGTTTATCAATGGCAAGGTAAAAACGAACAAAATGAGGTAAATGAAGCAAAAAGTTCTTAAAAGTCCAGTTATAATTTAATTAATATTTTGGATAAAAATTAATGGTTGAGACAACTAAGATGATTAATTGCTGTCCTGCCTCCCTCGAGTTAGTAACTTACTTCACCGGATAACAACTATATGAAGCAAGCCCCTACCAATGACTATCATGTCTCAGGATCTGAAAAACACAAAAAACACTCCCTGTAAAACTGTTTAGGTAAAAGGGAAACTAAATTACTTACGGGAATCCGTTCACTAAAAATACCTTCGATGGAATTCGATTTTTAAATTTAAAAACACAAACATATTGTTCATAAACTGGTAATCCACCAAAAACAAAACTTTATAGCTAATAGCCTAATGTGGTAATCCACGAATAACAATGGATGAATTCACAATAAAAGTGGTAATCCACTGTAAAACAAAACTTTTAACGGTAAAAAAAAAGAAACCGAAAACAAAATTGAAAAATTCGTAATTTCTTTTGATCCCGAGATTTATTTTTAACAAGGTCTTGAGAAGGGAACTAATTCAATCCAATGTATTAAATCATTATGGCTAGGGTATCAAATCAACTCATGTTCAGATGTGAAAAGGCTGACTCACCTCAATACTCCTGCCGTTCACTAAATTACTGTTGCTCCTGCTGCCCCCCAAAGTGGCATAGTGTCGGTATCACTAGGGGTTTATCCTTCCATGAGCGAGAGTTGTAAAAATGTCAACCATACAACAAGGATTTTGCCTGAGAACTCTCTTGGGAACTCCGCTCGCCTCGATAAATACTTCCAGCTCCCGGACAACAGCGTAAACAAGCAGTTCACCTTAAAAAAACAATCCTAGGCGGCAGATCACTAGTAACAAGGTTGTTTAGAGGACCTAAAAGTCAGCCCCGCTCAACACTTGAACATGATAAACATAATATTTTACGAATAATATTTAGGAAGTTTGATACTTATCTTATACTTAACAACAAAAGAAATCACTTTCAACTTCTCCAATTTTGGTTCACGATAAAATATTTTTCTACAGGCCGCCTCCATAGAGGGTTAACCTTCAGTTCTCAGGAATATATATATATATATATATATATATATATATATATATATATATATATATATATATATATATATATATATATATATGTATGCATACATACATATATATATACATACATATATATATATATATATATATATATATACATATATATACATATAATGTTTATATACATATATATATATATATGTATATATATATATATATATATATATATATATATATATATATATATATATATATATATATATAGAGAGAGAGAGAGAGAGAGAGAGAGAGAGAGAGAGAGAGATGAATTCCTTCGATTTTGGCCAGTGGGATGTAAGGAAAAGAAAATAATAGCAACATTGATGTTCTGTGCGGTGTGAAAGTCACCATCCACGGGCATTCGGTTTTCAGCCACATACCCTGTATTGATATTTAAAAGAAAAAAAAAAAAAAGGAAAACGGAGGAGGAATGAAATGCGAAGCCTTGTGGTTTAACTGATTTGTTTGACGAGAGGAAGTCAGTTTTTTGCACTTATTAAAACAAAAATGAAAGGGTATTCTCTAGAGAAATTATTAAAACAAAAATGAAAGGATAATTTCTACAGAAAGAGGGCAGAGAATGGTTGTATTATCAGAGGTGGCAGGAGAGGGATAGAGCCATGAAAGAGTAGTGCTTTTAGTGTCAGTTTAAGGGTAAAATTGAGTGTGGCAAGGGAAAAAACTGCTGTAATAAGTGAATATGTTCCAGTAATGGAAAAGAATGAGAGGGGAAAAAGAATCCTTTTAGGAAAATCTTGATCTGTATCTAGCTAGGTTTGAAGAACATGAAAGGGGCGTTGTGCCGGGTGAATTAAATGCAAAGTTAATTTTTATGAAAAGCTGTAGTTGACAGATGTGAGGGTGCTAAAGTATTTATGAATATATTTTGGAAAGATAAAACAGTGAAAAATTGTTTGCTAGACTGTGTTAATGCAGAGTAGAAGAAAAAGCAAGTTGATGAATATAATGGTGAAAAGATGAGTGGTTTGTCTGATCAGTATTTGGTTGTTACAGAAGTTAGAATGGAAGGGGAGGAAGGGGTGAAAATGTGACTAAAAATGTAAGAATAACGAGCGAGTTTGACAAGAAGAAACAGAGAAGATCAGTGAATTGCGGCTTAGGATAAAGGCCTGGAGATAACATGAATAGATAAATTAAAAACTTTCAATTGTTCACCAAACCAGCCATTCTGCCTCTTACATATTCCATCTTAAAAACTTATAATTGTCTTGAACATTATTTCATGTGCATACATTCTCAGTACCCTCAGCATTGCCTGCATATGTTATATACATAACTACATACATACGTACATATGTATGTATATATATATACACACACACATACATAACTTCATTATACCTTATTATCCTAGAATGAAAGCGTGATTGAAACCTCGTGGGTCTACAGGTTGGTTCGATTAAGATTTCTTGCAGACATACCTGTTCTTGCTGACTGCAACTGTGGTGTGCTATAATTAATTTGATCGTTTGCTGTGATGTTTCTGTGTATGTTATGATGCTCATTCTGTTGTCATTTTAAAGCTCAGTGCTTTTATTTTAGTATGATAAGATTAAAACTAAAAACAAGCAAGTCAAAATGAAGGGTTAAAGTTAGTTATGAACAAAAAATATGTATTATCCGTAAAGAAAAATATAGATAAAATAATAGATACATAGTAATTTGTCTTTGTGCAGTGAGAAACTACAGTAGCTTTACTTTTTAATGAATTTTATTGATGTTTTATTGCTTTTTATGATGCAATGCAGTGGAATAAGTACCATTTTTCTGTAGTCGGTGAGACGTTGTGCTGGAGTTCTTGATGTATTTCAGAAGTTGCCATGTTTTGATGTACGTTATGCAAATATATGATGCGTCATATCTGAACGAATTGTTTACCTTACGGCTCTTAGCAAGTACTGTATGTTTGGGATCATCCCTGAACCCTTCCTCATCCTGGGTGCGACCATATGGAGTTCATTAAGGTTAGGTTCTTAATTCTGCATTCAGATCAACAAGAACACAACCTGTTTTTTTTCACGAATTAGGCCCAAAGACATATCTGTCTGTAAGATCAAATTAAGATGTCTCAAATATGATACATCACCAATAAATGAGGTATGGGGATCCTATACTGCACAAACATACAAAGTATATATATATATATATATATATATATATATATATATATATATATATATATATATATATATATATATATATATATATATATATATATATTTATATATATATATATATATATATATATATATATATATATATATATATATATAGAGTATATATACATACATATATATATATCATCATAAAGCTACAAATGTCGCTTAATATCAAATTCACGCTACCTCGGAAATATCTCCGATGGAGAATTGTCGCCGAAGGGGAATTTATATGAGTGATAAATGAATTGGTATCGTCGGGACACGAACCCTTGACACGAAACCTATTCAGCGACTCCAGTAGACGCTACCCATTGAGCTATCAAGAGAAGTATAAGTCTTTGCCGAGTAGGCTGTACTGTTTTTACCCGTCGTGAGCGGGGAAATTGTACTTAGCCTCGGCAATGACCCACCTCCGCCATGACAGTTCATTGGTACGTTTGGAACACGCAGCTCTTATTATGAGATTTTTTATCACACCGTGATTTATATACAATCATGAAGCTACAAATGTCGCTTAATATCAAATTCACGCTACCTCGAAAATATCTTCGATGGAGAATTGTCGCCGAAGGGGAATTTATATAAGTGATAAATGAATTGGTATCGTCGGGACACGAACCCTTGACATGAAACCTATTCAGCGACTCCAGTAGACGCTACCCATTGAGCTATGAAGAGAGGTATAAGTCTTTGCCGAGTAGGCTGTACTGTTTTTACCCGTCGTAAGCGGGGAAATTGTACTTAGCCTCGGCAATGACCCACCTCCGCCATGACAGTAGCCTCGGCAATGACCCACCTCCGCCATGACAGTTCATTGGTACGTTTGGAACACGCAGTTCTTATTATGAGATTTTTTTATCACACCGTGATTTATATACAATCATGAAGCTACAAATGCCGCTTAATATCAAATTCACGCTACCTTGGAAATATCTCCGATGGAGAATTGTCGCCGAAAAGGAATTTATATAAGTGATAAATGAATTGGTATCGTCGGGACACGAACCCTTGACACGAAACCTATTCAGCGACTCCAGTAGACGCTACCCATTGAGCTATCAAGAGAGGTAGAAGTCTTTGCCAAGTAGGCTGTACTGTTTTTACCCGTCGTGAGTGGGGAAATTGTACTTAGCCTCGACAATGACCCACCTCCGCCATAACAGTTCATTGTTACATTTGGAACACGCAGCTCTTATTATGAAATTTTTTATCACACCGTGATTTATATACAATCATGAAGCTACAAATGTCGCTTAATATCAAATTCACGCTACCTCGGAAATATCTCCGACGGAGAATTGTCGCCGAAGGGGAATTTATATAAGTGATAAATGAATTGGTATCGTCGGGACAGGAACCCTTGACACAAAACCTATTCAGCGACTCCAGTAGACACTACCCATTGAGCTATGAAGAGAGGTATAAGTCTTTGCCGAGTAGGCTGTACTGTTTTTACCTGTCGTGAGCGGGGAAATTGTACTTAGCCTCGGCAATGATCCACCTCCGCCATGACAGTTCATTGGTACGTTTGGAACATGCAGCTCTTATTATGAAATTTTTTATCACACCGTGATTTATATATAATCATGAAGCTACAAATGTCGCTTAATATCAAATTCATGCTACCTCGGAAATATCTCCGATGGAGAATTGTCGCCGAAGGGGAATTTATATAAGTGATAAATGAATTGGTATCGTTGGGACATGAACCCTTGACACGAAACCTATTCAGCGACTCCAGTAGACGCTACCCATTGAGCTATGAAGAGAGGTATAAGTCTTTGCCGAGTAGGCTGTACTGTTTTTACCCGTCGTGAGTGGGGAAATTGTACTTAGCCTCGCCAGTGACCCACCTCCGCCATGACAGTTCATTGGTACGTTTGGTACACACACAGCTCTTATTATGAGATTTTTTATCACCGTGATTTATATACAATCATGAAGCTACAAATGTCGCTTAATATCAAATTCATGCTACCTCGGAAATATCTCCGATGGAGAATTGTCGCCGAAGGGGAATTTATATAAGTGATAAATGAATTGGTATCGTCGGGACACGAACCCTTGACACGAAACCTATTCAGCGACTCCAGTAGACATTACCCATTGAGCTATGAAGAGAGGTATAAGTCTTTGCCGAGTAGGCTGTACTGTTTTGACCTGTCGTGAGTGGGAAATTGTACTTAAGCCTCGGCAATGACCCACCTCCACCATGACAGTTCATTGGTACTTTTGGAACATGCAGCTCTTATGAAATTTTTTATCACCGTGATTTATATACAATCATGAAGCTACAAATGTCGCTTAATATCAAATTCATGCTACCTCTCGAAATATCTCCGATGGAGAATTGTCACTTGAAGGAAATTTATATAAGTGATAAATGAATTGGTATCATGAACCCTTGGGAAAAACTTTTTTCAACGACTCCACCATTGAGCTATGAGTCTTTGCCGGGAAACGAACCCTATAACATCATTGGTGTGATAAAACAATTTCATAATAATAGATGGCTGCGTTCCAAATTTGCCATTATCATCGGGAACTGCCATTCAAGAGAGGTATGGGTCTTTGCCGGTAGGCTGTACTGTTTTATCATGAGTGGGGAAATTGTACTTAGCCTGGCAATGACCCACCCTCCACCATGACAATTCATTGGTACTTTTTGGAACACGCAGCTCTTATGAAATTTTTTATCACACCGTGATTTATATACAATCATGAAGCTACAATGGTTAATATCAAATTATGTTACCTCGGAAATATCTCGATGGAGAATTTTCACGAAGGGAATTTATATAAGTGATAAAGGAATTGGTATCATCGGGACACGAACCCTTGACAAGAAACCTATAAATCATGGTGTGATAAAAAATTTCATAATAAGAGCTGCGTTCCAAACGTACCAACGAACTGCCATTGCGGAGGTGGGTCATTGCCGAGGCTGATACAATTTATCCGCCACGACGGGTAAAAACAGTTTACATGCTACAAAGACTTATACCTCTCTTGATAGCTCAATGGGTAGCGTCTACTGGAATCGCTGAATAGGTTTCGTGTCAAGGGTCCGTGTCCCGATGATACCAATTCATTTATCACTTATATAAATTCCCCTTCGGCGACAATTCTCCATCGGAGATATTTCCGAGGTAGCGTGAATTTGATATTAAGAGACATTTGTAGCTTCATGATTGTATATAAATCACGGTGTGGTAAAAAATTTCATAATAAGAGCTGCGTGTTCAAACGTACCAATGAACTGTCATGGCAGAGGTGGGTCATTGCCGAGGCTAGGTACAATTTCCCCGGGGACGGGTAAAACAGTACAGCCTACTCGGCAAAGACTTATACCTCTCTTCATAGCTCAATGGGTAGCGTCTACTGGAGTCGCTGAATAGGTTTCGTGTCAAGGGTTCGTGTCCCGATGATACCAATTCATTTATCACTTATATAAATTCCCCTTTGGCGACAATTCTCCATTGGAGATATTTCCGAGGTAGCGTGAATTTGATATTAAGCGACATTTGTAGCTTCATGATTGTATATAAATCACGGTGTGATAAAAAATTTCATAAGAGCTGCGTGTTCCAAAAGTACCAATGAACTGTCATGGCGGAGGTGGGTCATTGCCAAGGCTAAGTACACCCACCAAAGAAACCGATGTCGCCTCGCCAGACCTGGCTGGAGAGAGAATGCCCTTTTTGCCCTGAAAGATGTCTTGCGTTCCAACTACCAGGACGTAGTTAAATGGCTGTTTAGGACAATATTGATATGAATAGCCAGTTTCATCAATATTTTGGATTTTTCTTATAAATATGATACGAAATTAAAATAAAACAAGGTCATGAAATATCTTGGTGATTACTTTCAAAACAATATGCGATTACATTTATTAAAAGAATAAAAGGGCTCTCTCTCTCTCTCTCTCTCTCTCTCTCTCTCTCAATCTCTCTCTCTCTCTAAAACAATATGCGATTACATTTATTAAAAGAATAAAACTCTCTCTCTCTCTCTTCTCTCTTTTCTCTCTCTCTTTATTCAAAATCTCTCTCTCTCTCTAAACAAAACAATATGCAATTACATTTATTAAAAGAATAAAAGGGCTCTCTCTCTCTCTCTCTCTCTCTCTCTCTCTCTCTCTCTCTCTCTCTCTCTCTCTCTCTCTCTCTCTCTCCAAAAATATTAAAGAAATGTTAAGAAACAAAATTGATGTGATGTGTATTGATAATTTTCTTTTTTCATTCACAAACAAGCGTTATTACTATTTTCGTTTTGAGAAAAAAAAGTAATATGCATATAAAGAAATGTATATTTGTCTTAATTATTCATATTCATCCTCGCACCCATTAGACACCTTCTAGACAAACGGGCAAGTGTCTGAGGGAAAACATGGTTACTATATCTGATAGTCAACAAAATGACGTCAATAGCGAGGAAATAAAAATATCCCTGTCACACAACTTCTGTTGAAGTGTTACCAGAATTTTTACGAGTATTTCCTGGCTTCTGGCGTTATTTTGTTCGTCTGAAAGGTCCCTAGAATCGGCCTTACATCCCATAGAGGAGCGAGCACCCCTGATTAAGAACACCTGAGATTAATCATACTATTGTTGATAACTATGTCTCGATTGGTGGCTATTTGGGACGGTTCGGCCATCTGCTATTATGGTTCTGTTCTCCGTTCAGTTTGCAAAGAACGAAGCTACTTTTTGGTTATATTTGATGCAGCATATTTCGACGGTTTTTACTCTCAAATTAGGGAAACTGATATCCATAATCACCATAACTTTTGACAATGATGATTTTGGAAAAATACCCTTCCCCCTCGAGGCTCGAACCCTTAAACATCAGAATACCAGTTAGTGATCTTATCGGTTCAGCCATCAAATCTCATAAAAGTGTTGCATTATCTGGGTCGTGGAGTGCTACTGCACCTGTACTCAGGGTTTTACACAACACCAGAGCCCATACTAGACTTAGTCTAATTAGTTCATCCACGTTGTGTAAAACCCTGAGTATAGGCGCGGTAGCCTTCCACGAGCTCGAGGAAGACTTCGAGGACGACCTTTAGGACGACATCGAGTACAAGCTCGAGGACGACTTCGAGGACGACTTCGAGGATGGGCTCGAGTACGACTTCGAGGTCGGCTTCGAGGTCGACTTCGAGGACGAGCTCGAGGTCGTCCTCGAGGTCGACTTCGAGGACGACCTCGAGGTCGACTTCGAGTACGTCCTCGAGGACGAGCTCGAGGTCGTCCTCGAAGCCGACCTCGAGGTCGTTCGAGGACGACCTCGAGGATGACATCGAGGACGAGCTCGAGGAAGACTTCGAGTACGACATCAAGGACGACCTCGAGGTTGACTTCGAGGACGACCTCGAGGATGACATCGAGGACGACTTCGAGGATGGGCTCGAGTACGACTTCGAGGTCGTCGACCTCGAGGTCGACTTCGAGAATGACCTCGAGGACGACTTCGAAGACGAGCTCGAGGATGACTTCGAGGACGACATCAAGGACGACCTCGAGGTTTACTTCGAGGACGACCTCGAGGTTGACTTCGAGGACGACCTCGAGGTTGACTTCGAGGACGACCTCGAGGTTGACTTCGAGGACGACCTCGAGGTCGATTTCGAGGACGACCTCGAGGTCGATTTCGAGGACGACATCGAGGACGAGCTCGAGGACGACTTCGATTATGAGCTCGAGGAAGACTTCGAGGACGACCTCGAGGACGACTTCAAGGACGTCTTCGAGGACGAGCTCGAGGACGGCTTCCAGGACGACTTCGAGCACGACCTCGAGGTCGACGCCGTCGAATTGGTCGACGAGCTCGACCTCGAGGTCGACTTCAGAGGACGACGTCGAGGTCGGCCTCAAGGTCGACTTTGAGGAAGGCCGAGGTCGTCTTCGAGGACGCCCTCGAGGTCGTCTTCGAGGACGCCCTCGAGGTCGTCTTCGAGGACGACCTCGACGTCGACTTCGAAGGCGACCTCATGGTCGAATTCGAGGACGACCTCCCACTCCTAGCTCTCTCCTGAATATTTCCAGCATCGTATCTTGTGCCGATGCGTCGCCAGACGTGCATTGCTCTGGACTATCGATGTAAAGTAAGTTTCGTCACTGAAGATTACATTTTTCCAGTCATCGATATCGTAAACAACATGTTGCAGAGCAAAGCCCAGACCAGTGTCACAATGCAATTCCTTTAACTCCTCTTTGACCCCCGGAACATGGCACCTGATCCCATGCTCCCTCAGTCGCTGTCTGGTTGTCTGTGGAGTGCACGAGAGATGCAATTCTTGCGTGATAGTTACTGAGGTTATCAGGGGGTCGTCTGTGGATGCTGCAATGATTTGTTCGTCTTGTTGTCGTGTTGTTATGCGTAGGCCTCCTCTCCTAGGTCTATTTGCCAATGTTCCCTCTTCCCGCCATCTTGATATCCACCTTTGGACTGTGCGAGTTGACACTCCAGCGCTCACAGCAATATCTCGTGTTGGAACACCACGCTCCCACTCACCAATGATCCGACCTCTTTGAGTTATATGTTCAACAGAGTTGTCTTTGTTTGCCGCCGCCATCTCTACAAAAAAATGCCATATATAAGTATACATTATATAGACTAAAGAAGACAACAATATGGTGGAGATTGCCATAATAAAGATAATCGTGTTTACCAGCTAATAAAGTTACACAGAGGCTGCAAATTCCCAGCCGTCAAAACTACTCATCTACTGGCTTTTGGGATACGCATCGTCCATGGCTGTGTCACAAACTCCCTCGTCGGAAAACCAGGTCCCCCCACTTTTCCTCAAAACTATTCAGAACGTAAACGATGATATAAGTAATGCTATAATGATACATATCTATGTTTTCATGGCGAATTGGAATAATTGATATTAACTGTTATCAATGAGGGTATTAATATCGCCACTTCAGATATGTTGCTAATCGAATCTCGTCAAGCCCTACATTAACATCACCCCATTGCCCAGCACCTTTAACCTCCTTATCGTAATATCCTCCTACCCCCACCCCCCACCCCCATGTGCTCGGTGCTTAAAAGAGATAATTAATATCGAAACAAAATACGATTACATTTCTTAAAAGAATAAATTTCTCTCTCTCTCTCTCTCTCTCTCTCTCTCTCTCTCTCTCTCTCTCTCTCTCTCTCTCTCTCTCTCTCCTTGAAATATATTTCAGTTATTATTGCACTTTTTTGTCTGAATTTGGTAATTTCCCTCTTCCTCTCATTCGAACCATCGTAACTATGCATTGATGGTTGTAACTTCAGCTACCGTTCAGAGCAAGAAGGACATGACCTCTCCCAGCAAGGTTTGACGAGGCAACATTGGTTTCTTTGGTGGGTGTACAATTTCCCCGCTCACGACGGGTAAAAACAGTACAGCCTACTCGGCAAAGACTTATACCTCTCTTGATAGCTCAATGGGTAGTGTCTACTGGAGTCGCTGAATAGGTTTCGTGTCAAGGGTTCATGTCCCGACGATACCAATTCATTTATCTCTTATATAAATTCCCCTTCGGCGACAATTCTCCATTGGAGATATTTCTGAGGTAGCGTGAATTTGATATTAAGCGACATTTTTAGCTTCATGATTGTATATAAATCACGGTGTGATAAAAAAAAAATTTCATATATATTATATATATATATATATATATATATATATATATATATATATATATATATATATATATATATATATATATATATATATATATATATATATATATATATATTGTAATGAACATGATCGGTTCAGCAGGTTCTTAAATACAAAAAAAGTACGGGACTGGAATGACTGGCAGAAATTGAGGCAGACAAAGGAGGAAGGAGCTGAACAAAACGATAAAGTTACCTTAAACTAATTTATTATAATTGATATATACATATTTACTAGTGAGTCAGGTTTGGTTCAAAATAAATCAAATTACATACTCAATATTACCATCAATGAAGTTATTACCAGCAGCAAACGTTCAAAATTATTAACAGTTTAGTTAAATACCACAATGAGTTCATTCAAAATATAAATACATCAAATTTAAAACAAAGAGTCAGTTCCAAATCAAATAACATTGATGTAGCCAAACCGAAGTTACTCTATGAAAGAATCACATTACATTAACATTCAGTAATCATTACAAGTGAACAACACTTTGGCTACATCGCAAAATATAAACAAAACAGACAGCATAAACAACATGATCAAACAGCATCAAACACAGTACAAAAATAGCATAATTAAGCAACATGATCATGAATAATAAAGCAGCATAAATACCAATACAATCTCGTGCAGCATAAAAACACAACAGACAATCTACACAGATGTCGAGACCAAACAAAGGGCGAAGAGGATGAACACCCTTGAACACTGCCATACGATCATCAAAAACAACCGCCCCATGACGGCCAACAGGAACATCTCCAAAAACGACAGATGATCGGCAGAGTCAAGGCAACAGCAAGACTGCTGTTAAACTGGAACAACACTGCTCCACTGATGGACACGGTTCAGCCATCAACGTCATCCTCCAACTGCAGAGGGCCACAGGTAGCGAATACCTGCAGTTCCAAAAATACTCGAACAAGCTGCTATGCTGTCAAGAACCTGACTCGCTGCAATCCCAGACCTGACTGATGATCTCGAAGACACCGAGACAGACGTCAACTCCTACAGAGTGCAAAGAAAACAAAAAAGTAAGGAGGCAACAACCCACCAAGGGAACAATCGGCAAACGATTCTCCCATCAAAAGTACTAAACGTCACACCTCCTTACCTAACAGAAAAAAAAAAAATATACAAATTTTTTTTTTTTACACTTCACACACACTCTCTCTCTCCTCCAGTGCCGTCACAACCCTGCCAGACAAAACAGAGCCGATCCTGAAACACGGTCGCCAATGTAATAAACCGCAGCCGGTTCAACATAACTTACTCGTGCCATTCAAAATACATAAATCATTTGAGCCTCTTGCTCAACACAATGACATACTTAAAACCTTTCAGTAATTATTACTCTTGCCCTTCAAAATAAAAGCAGTAACAATTGTCAGTGTACTACAACTCATCCAGAACAGTAAACTGCCTTTCGTTGGAGTAACAGCGAAAGATCCACAAGGACGACCACCGCACATCGACGATCAATCTCCGGTCCTCCATCACTGGACAACCTCGACCGAGACGGTGCGACAGCAATAAGGCTGCCAACGAAGAATTCATTCTTCCACACTGGCGACTATGGTTTAGTCAGCCCTCGACCTTGGAACTTATCCTGCTGTCCTCCTCAGCAACTAAGCCAGCAACCAACACATGCCGCTTGAAGACCACCTCCGACTCCGACTCCAAGGTGATACTTCGAAACCAACTGCTGCTACCTCCTTAACCAAAAGCTGTTGAGAACTGGCCGCTCTTCCTTCCAAAGCCTGTCTGATGATCTCAAAGACACCGAGACAGGCGTCAACTCCTACAGAGTGCAAAGAAAGCAAAAAAGTAAGGAGGCAACAACCCACCAAGGGAACAATCGGCAAACGATTGTCCCATCAAAAGTACTAAACCTCACAATATTTATATATATATATATATATATATATATATATATTATATATATATATATATATATATATATATATATATATATATATATATATATATATATACATACATACATACATATATATATATATATATATATATATATATATATATATATATATATATATATATATATATATATATATATATACATACATACATACATACATACATACATACATACATACATACATACACTAGCTGACCAACCCGGTGCTGCCCAGAAAAACTCTGAATAACAACCGATAAATTGTCTCTATCCCTCCCTCACTCTCTCTCCATCTCTGTACCTCTTTCTTTACCCTAACGCCCCCTCTCTCTCTCTCTCTCTCTCTCTCTCTCTCTCTCTCTCTCTCTCTCTCTCTCTCTCTCTCTCCCAGGTTCTGATTTTAACTCATTCATTAATATTTTATGAAAATATACGTCTTTTTTAGTTATAAATATTTAGACTATACTCTGTTATGCCTTTTTCCTTCTTTCCTGTTATTAAGTGAATTTCTGCAGCAGCTAGCCCTCACCCTCCTCATCACTCAGCGGAATTTATTGGAAACGAAAAGTATTGAGTTTCTCATCATGTAAATAAAAATTAGACATTTCAATGTACCTATTTTTGGTGAGTTTTTGAAAAACAGTAACCAACATGTGTCACTTACCGATAACCTACAACTCATTCGTACATTTTGCCTTTGTTTCACTGCCCTTTGTCATATAACACTTAACACAAACAGTAATAAATTTATTTTACTTTTGCACGGAATAAAACAAAATTAGGTATCTGTTTAGCGAGTTTTGGTGAATTAAGAATAAAAAGTTGCAAGCATTCCAATGGGGCTAACTTCACCTTGTGATACATACACTTTATATTGGCTTTAGGGACATTTTTATCATAGCATAATTAATTAAACTCATTAACTTTACAAAGACAACATGTTTATGAATGTAGCATTTAGAGTAAGGTTACACGGAACGTTAGCCAAAAAATGACCGCTATGCATGTTCGTACGGCAACTATATCAACACGTACTACGCAAGGTTTGGACCTAACCGTCAATTCGTACCTGTGGTAATGACGTAATGAGGTATCATAAAAAAAAAAACATTCCCTTCACAGAGGAATGTGAGGCAAACGGTTATTAATTGATTTGAATAAGTACGTGATGATAAAAGATGGAAGTGAATATATATCATTCTAATAAATAACCATAAACAAACATTTCAAAGTTCCT
This sequence comes from Macrobrachium rosenbergii, assembly GCF_040412425.1. Taxonomy (NCBI): domain Eukaryota; kingdom Metazoa; phylum Arthropoda; class Malacostraca; order Decapoda; family Palaemonidae; genus Macrobrachium; species Macrobrachium rosenbergii. The sequence continues at coordinate 19,516,756 of NC_089743.1, read as the reverse complement.
AAATGACGGGAATGCAGCAATAGGTGTGAATTGACTGGTAGTTAGTTACTCTTCCAGTCTTGCTGTTCACGGGTTGATGTAGTTGCCAGGTGTCCATTTCAAATAAAAGTGTGTGAATCACCGAATTTAAGTTGATGTTTTTCCATACATATTCTATGTTAGTGATTATATGAAAAAAATGTTATTGAGTTCTTCGATCAAATTTATAATGTGCTGAGATAGATTCGGGAAGGCCTGTAAATAGCCTTTGGTTAACTGTCAACCATTCCGTCCCGTCTCTTGTTCCTCACCACTCTGTTTGCCGATAATTAATTCCAAACCTCATTTAAACCGATATAGGTTTTCAATGTTGATTTTATCGAGGTAATAAACAATTACATTAATAATTGTCATAAATTAAGTTGGGCCAAATGATGGCCACGTGCATTTTGAATTACATTGCTTTATGACTGAATGAAAGTACTTCTAATACAGTCAAACACATCTGTTTAAATTTTTTGGATATATTAAACTGATTAAAGGGTTTGCAGTGGGAGGAGTTGTTGTTATAAGGGATTTGGATTTATTGTTGTAGGCTAATCATACGTCTGACAGCGCCTGGAAGAAAAGGTGGAACGTCAGGTGAAAAATGAGAATTAATCCTAAAACACTGAAGGAAAAGTTGACTTAAAAACGAAAATTTCATTTGTTTTGTCTGTGTATGTATGTCTGTCACGGGATATGGGTTTGATTTTGGGTTATAAACCTTTCTAGGGTGACATAGAGGCCATGTGCAAAATTTCGTCTGGAACTGTCGAGCTGTTCGGATTTCTATAGTTTACAAGCAAATAAGCAAACATTCACTTTTATGTAATAGATGATATGTATATACAGTATATGTATATACATACATATAAACACATATATATGTATATATATATGTATATATATAAATATGCATATATATGCATATATATATATGTAAACATGCATATATATATATATATATATATATATATATATATATATATATATATATATATATATATATATATATATATATATATATATATATATTATAATGTAAATATATGAGTATTTATAAATATGCATATATACAGTATATGCAGTATATATATATATATATATATATATATATATATATATATATATATATATATATATATATATATATATATATATATATTTGCATCCATTATACACACAGTAGGCAGCACTAGTATCAAGACCTTTGGGAGGAAGTAGTAGCTTAATAAATTTTTAATTGTTACAACCACCATATTCGTCAGTTGTAAAGGAGAGTGCTAACCCACACATATATATATATATATATATATATATATATATATATATATATATATATATATAGATATATATATATATATATATATATATATATATATATATATATATATATATATACCATTATATATATATATATATATATATATATATAATATATATATATTATGTACATATATATATATATATATATATATATATATATATATATATATATATATATATATATATATATATATATATATATATATAATTATATACGTGTGTGTGTGGAGAGAGAGAGAGAGAGAGAGAGAGAGAGAGAGAGAGAGAGAGAGAGAGACCTGCACGCCATTTTATAGTAGGGGATAAATTGATTCTCAGTTTTTTATGTCTTTTAATATATTTATGGATTGACCAATATATTTATGGATTGACCAAGTACTTAGAGCTGAATATAGGGATTTCCCATTTATTCTACACATAACTAATTTAAGAAGAACAGAAATAAGGTTAGGTCCATTGTCCAATTTCGGACTATTGATTGGTGTGGGTGTTTAACTTTATGCATTTTTACTGCCTTTGTAATAGAACCCTTATCTAATTAAAACACTAAATTTCATGGGACTACACTATAGTTTCTGGAAGTAGGTAAATTTTACATCTGTTTTAGAATGTTTCAGTTGGCTGCGGATATTTATCCATTCATTTTGACATGATTCATTTTCACCAAAGTAGAACCCTTAATGTCTGCAGACAAGCTGTCTGTAAAATCTGTAAAGATTCGTTTGTCCATTGAGCTTTTTCCTCAAATTGGAGTTAAATTCTTGAGCAGGGGTGAGATATACAGGGTGTCCATAAAGTCTTTTTACTGTTTAAAAAATATATTACAAAAGCCTTTGATGAGATATCTTACTCAGATTTGTTCTATGTATTCAACAGTTATCAAAGTTTTTGATCACATTGCACGTGTATTTCAGGTACCCTGTTGATGGAAGAGGTACTGTTAAATGAGTCCCTAAAAAATGGCTACTCCTCAAGAAAAGGCACAACGAGTGTCATGGTTTATTGAAACAAAATTGGATACGCAGACCCGGCGAAACTACAGTACTAAAATTGGAAGAGATCCACCATCATGTCTGTCAATTCGTGCATGGCACAAGAAATTTTTAGAGACAGGGACAGTGTTGGATAAAGGAAGGGGTGGAAAACATCGATCTTGTAAGACAAACCTTTGATCATTCTCCTACAAAGTCTGTTCCTACTGCTGCCGGACACTTACAGCTACCATGTTCAACAGTGCACAAAGTCCTACACAAGAACTTGCAATTGTACACTTACAAAATTATAAACCAAAACGAAAAGAGTTTGCAGTTAACATGCTGGAACAAATTTCTGAGGATGAAACATTCCTCAACCGAGTTTAAGTGATGAGGTAACCTTTCATGTTTCAGGGAAACTGAAGGTAAATAATGTGAGAATCTGGGGATGTGAACATCCCCATGTGACTAGGGAACTTCACCGAGATAGTCCAAACGTGAATGTGTGGTGTGGGATCATGTACAATCGAATCATTGGTCCATTTTTCTTCAACGAGACATCAGTTACTGCAGATGTTTACCTTGAACTTTTAACTGAATATGTGGCACCACAGCTAGGTACCTTCAACCAACCATCATTTTCCAGCAAGATGGTGCACCACCACATTGGGGACTGCATGTTCCTGGGATTGGAAGGGATGGCCTAATTTCGTGGCCACCTCGTTCACTGGATATCTC
>NC_089743.1:19506197-19511197 GCF_040412425.1 Macrobrachium rosenbergii | reverse complement strand
CGATGCTTATTCCCCGAAGGTCATTTATAGACGATGCAACAGAAATCAAGAGAGACAACAGCTCAGAACACCACCAAGGACAGATGTCCTTAACCTTTCCTTTCCCTTGAACCTTCCACGTGTTCGACCCCGAGGCTCGAACCAGTATGCTTTTGTAGTGGCATTTTAATTCCCTCCTCCATGGCCTGCACCCTATCGAACGAGGACACCATCATCTTGATGAAGGTAATGTACCAGAATAAGGTTTCTTAGTCAGTCAAGATTCGTGTTATTTCTCTGCTTGATTTTTCATTTATTGTCCATTGTGCAATCACCTTCAGTAATTTGTGTTGGAGCATTCAGTGTTAACATAATTATGCATTTAGCAGTGAACTGAGTTATTTGGGACCATCTGTGCAATCCCTCAGTCCCCTTTGAGCGTATTATTATTATTGCAAGTAACTGTCGTGCATTTTGTGGATAGGCCTCGACTGTGGAATCTCTTGGCTCTATCCATGTGCAGCCCCCCCCCCTCCTTCTACCCCACTGCGATGTTTCCTGTTACGAAGACATCATCAGCGTAGAATATTTAGTCTGTGTAGGATTCATTATTTTAGCTGGCCCTCAGTATTGCCTGCCCAGTAATTCGTCATTCCTCTGATCTGTGTTTGTTATGTAAATATAATTAATTAAGAGAACACTTGAGTTTACGTAATTTTCCTCACATGAAGAATGCCTTAAGCCACAGATTTTCTCTTGTTTGTCTACGAATTGTCCTAATACTGAGTCAGATGTGTAATAAAAATAAGGAACTCCCTGCGTTCATCGGTTGCTGCCCAGAATCAAGTAAGTATCCCTCAGACATTCGTAGCAACTGACGTACCTTGCCGAGTATGCAATTGCTCTGCAATTATCAGCGAAATAGCAACAGCTAGCTGGTCTGCATAATTAGAGACAACCCTGATATCATACCCCTCCATTTTAAGCACATGATAAGACCCAGTTCCACAGCGTAAGTATGTGTTGAAATATTTTGTTTAGGTTTATACTTGGTGCAAAAAGTGACTGCAATCAGTGTTAGGTAATTGATAGACCACGTGCATGCCAAATCAGTTCATGAGAAGAGAGAGCGTATTAACAATTCCACGAGATTTTTGTGCTATCGCATGTTAGCTGCATGTTCTAAGAATAGGAAGCTAGGGAGTAACTCAGTCGGAGAGTTAATACAAAGGAATAGAGCCCATATTCCTTTGTCCACATGACAAAGACAATTTGAAAGACCCGAATTCCCAGATAGGCTCACTGTAGGCAACCACCAAGGCCTTGACTCCAGCTATTTTTGCATTGCTGGGTTTATCCTCTCTCTCTCTCTCTCTCTCTCTCTCTCTCTCTCTCTCTCTCTCTCTCTTGATCGATAGGAAAAGCTAGGAAGTATTTAGGAATCTAAATTTCCGCTCTCATGATGAGAGAATAGTAATTCCGGCATGGAATCTTCAACTCCAGGCCATGTGGGCCCATCCCTAACTGTCTGCCATCTTTGATTTGTGAGTTCCATTGGAAATATCATTGTTATAAAAACTGCACACACAGTGCTCATATAAATCCCTTTCTTTCGCTCGCTAATTTTTATCCATACATCCATGCACCTTGCCACATCTTTGAAAGTAATAAACCTTTAATTCCTTAACTGAGTAGGATGTTCCACGGCGAGCCCATAGTATTCCTGTAAATTTATTTATTGACGAATATGTCACGGAGAATTTCCATGTTCATTCATAACTGCGGAGGCCTGAGCACGGGGAAAAAGGGTAGGCAGGTAAAAAGCCAGACACGCGGTCAAGATGCCCCCACGCCTGACTCATTCATTTGTCAGCAGATGTCACGAGACCAGAAGTTAACACTTGAATACTGTTATTAGACACGTGCGAGCTAAGGTTTGTTTTGATAACGGAGAATAACAATTTCTTTCCTTCCCCACGCACGTTATAAGATTAAGCATTTTTGTATTACCCTTGTGCGTTGGAGATTTTAATATTCGATAGGATTGATATACTGTTTTCATTATGCCACATTTAATATGATTTGACAGCTCAAGAAAAATTTCACCGTAAGTGTATAACCCCGTAAGCCGTTTTTTTTTATTTAGTTCTGCAGCCCGTCTCTGCAAATTAAAATATACATAAAGGCTTACGTTAGCTTGGGCTAAATTTTCGTTCATTCTGAACAATTGTGTTTCAGACACCCTGAAATTTGTCTTATTCAGACATATTAAATTTTAACAGTCTTTTCAGACACCCTGAAGTTTGTCTTATTCAGGCATACTAAATTTTCGTTCATTCTGAACAATTGAGTGTTTCAAACACCCTGAAACTTGTCTTATTGAGACATATTAAATTTTAACAGTCTCTTCAGACACCCTGAAGCTTGTCTTATTCAGACATATTAATTTTTGTTGATTCTGAACAATTGAGTGTTTCAGACACCCTGAACTTTGTCTTATACAGACATTAAATGTTAAGTCTTTTCAGACAACCTGAGGTTTGTCTTATTCAGACATACTAATTTTCGTTCATTCTGAACTATTGAGAGTTTCAGATATCCTGAACTTTGTCTTATTCAGACATATTAAATTTTAACAGTCTTTTTGACACCCTGAAGTTTGTCTTATTCAGACATACTAATTTTTGTTCAATCTGACCATTGAGTCTTTCAGACACCTGAAATTTGAGTCTGTTCAGACACTTGAATCTGTTCATTTTGAACAATATTGAGTCTCACCAGGCATATTGAACTTGTTCACTCGAACAGCCCTGAGTCTTTTCAGATGTATTGATTTTCTAACAGGTCATGTGCATATAAGCATTATCTCAAGATGTCTGTGGTTTTCTAACAGGTCATGTGCATATAAGCATTATCTCAAGATGTCTGTGACATCCAGAGCCCAGCAAAATGAGGACTTCAAGTTGTACATGTCTGCTGGAAAGGACATGGGACTGTCAGGACAAGCCCTGATGGATTGGGTCCAAGAGAGAGTAGACGATGCCAAGGCGGAAAGAGAGGCAGAAAGACTGGAGAAGGAGAAGGAAAGAAAAGCCCAGGAGAAATGAGAAGAGGCAGAAAGACAGGAGAAGGAGAAAGAAAGAAAAGCCCAGGAGAAATGAGAAGAGGCAGAAAGACAGGAGAAGAAGAAGGAAAGACAGGAGAAGGATAAAGAAAGAATAGCCCAGGAGAAACAAGAAAAAGTTAAGTATACCCCTCTCCTTGTTCAACCCTCAGCAGTGTAGGCACCATCATAAGAAAATGGGATGAAGCCGAGCCTGAAACCTGGCTCGACCACAATGAAAAGGTCCTGACGACCTATCAGCCCTCTACCGAAGAAGTGTCTCTGATCCTGGGACGAAACTTGGAAGGGAAAGGTGCCATTACCTTCAATGCCCTCCCTCCTGAGGATCAAGGAAATCTTGCCATTGTTTGCTAAGCCATTATAGAGGCTTTTGAAACAACTCCCGACTGCTGAAGGAAAAGGTGGAGAAATATGCCCAAGGAATCCGGCCAAACCTGGTCTGAGTGGATCTTCAAAAAGACCCAGGCCCTAAAACAATGGCTAGAATCTCTGAAAGCCACTAGTGTGGAGGATGTCCTCGAACTCTTCCAGCTTGAGGACTTCTTATGTTGTGCCTTGCCAGCTCTCGCCACTCATCTGTGCAATAAGGCACCTGAGACAGTGGTCGAGTGTTGCCATTGGGCTGACATATGGGATACGCATCATCCCCATCTTAGTTCCCATGGACGAAAATTATATCCCACCTCGCCTGCCTCAACAAACTCCCAGCAATTCACAAGAATGGGCTCCCCCATAAGAAACCTGTGTGTGGGTATTGTAAGAGAATAGGGCACCCCACCGAACAGTGCCGCTTGAAAGCTGAGAATCAGCCAGAAAACCCCTCTATGTCCTCAAACGGGACAACACCCCGAACCACATCTGGGTCATGGACGAAGGGTAAAGGGCCTGCCCCCTCCTTTGGGACAGTGCCAGGTAAAGATTATAGTTGGACTTATTGCCCCGCTTGCAAAGTCTATGGGCACCCCACCCAATGGGCAAAATGCCCTAATAATAATAAGTCAAATACACCTGCCCTTGCCTTACAGTCACCGACCCAACATCCTTAGGGCCTCTAGCCCAGGGTCCCATTTATGTGGCATTTCCCTGAGGTAGGTGCCCTGTCAGCCAAGTCAAGGCATTTGATGATTCTGGTGCACAAAATATGTCCCTCATAAGGAAAGACAGAGTTCCCCGTGGAGCTACCATTAACAGATGTAAACTCGTCACTATTGAAGGTATCAATCACTTTAAGATGATTCTTCCTACTGTCAAGTTGAGGATCACAAGACCTCATAGATCTGAAATCTGAGACCTCACAGTTGCCTGATACATTCCTGGAGGTTATGACCTCCTCCTGGGACAAGACTTCCAGCCCCCATCTAAATTACAGCAATCCAGGGATCCAAATCTGCCAAATCATTCATTAGGCACGAGTAAGCCTCAAACGCCTGCATTCGTTCCACTGCCAGTGACACCTCAGTGCAATGTGCAGTGGCCCCCTCCATCAAAATAGATTCCTGAACCCATTCTGGTGCCTGGCCCTGCCCCAGTGCCAGTGCCACGGCCCCAGATAGATTCCCCTCCAGGAGACCCTACTCTTAATTCACAATCTCTGCCAAGGTCGCTTTGGTGCACTGAGCAGTGCCAAGCTCCGTCCGTTCAGAATGACAAGCAAATTCCAAATCAAGTATTAGTGCCTGACCCTACCTTAGTGCCAGTGTCAAAGCACGTCCCCGATCTCCATTCCAGAGATCCCTGTCTGGGTCCCCCTCTCTGCTCCTGGCCTGGCTCCGCTACTGATGCCAGTAAGGGAGATGGATCCTTCTGACCACACCGGAAGCTCACTCAAAGGTGCAGCCTCGCAACCCATGCCTGAGCTGGTCACTCTTACCTGTGAGCCTCTCATGCCCCCAACGAC
>NC_089743.1:19486197-19501197 GCF_040412425.1 Macrobrachium rosenbergii | reverse complement strand
ATTGTATAATTCTGTTTTGTTATTAAACATTGAGTATAAGAGCTCTGCTGTGTAACATCGTTCTTCTAATCTGGCTAATTGAAAAAGCTCGGTCCATTGTTTCAGGATTTTCACCACAGCACGCTCGATAGAAAACCATCTAGTCTGGCTCAACTGCACTAATTTCAGAGGTAGTAAACCATCATTGATGGTTTCAAACAATAGTTTGTATTTCTCTTTAATCATGAACTCTAAGTTCCGTGGCAATGTTTGACGTGCAGAATGTGAAACAGCTTAACTGAATTGAGTGATCATATGCATCTAATTAGCTGCAGGTGGGGTATTTCGGCTTTCAGTCTTGCAAATTTTCCATTATTAATACTTTTGTAATTACCGATGCGTTATTCTGTGCAAATGCCAGCAGATCTGCATTTCAGCCGTTGTTATGGAGGACATTTTTGATTGCTTCATATTGACTGATTACATTCTTTTAGTTAACTAAATCGGAAAATGTATCAACAATACGCTTCAGCGAACTAGAGTAATACCTAATAATTCCCAGCATCTTTGAGGTAGTAACGTCATTACATTCATCAATTGTCAGACTAAATTTTTTTCTTTCCAATATCAGCTAGCAAAGTAAGTATAGCTTAGTTTTACCAGACCACTGAGCTGATTAACAGCTCTCCTAGGCTGGCCCGAAGGATTAGACTTATTTTACGTGGCTAAGAACCAATTGGTTACTTAGCAACGGGACCTGGCAGCTTATTGTGGAATCCGAACCATTATAGCGAGAAATGAATTTCTTATCACCAGAAATAAATTCTCTTAACTCTTCATCAGCCGGCGGCGGGAATCGAACTCCGGCCCATCGAATGACGGTCTGAAGCTCAACCAACTCGGCCAACAAAGGGCTAATATCAGCTAGCAAGTCTTCCATGAAGTGCGGTGCAAGAACATTGCAAATTATACCCGTGCACTTTGATCTTTTTAATTTCAATTCACTAATAGCCTTACTGTCACTGAAGCATATTTTGCACACCTGAGTTAAGTGATCCACCACACGAATAGAGCAATGTTCAGCTACAAACAAGGATAGAGTTCCTTCAACTTTGTTTAATTCACCAACTTTTTTTAAGTGGTAGGACAGCTTGCCTCTCTGTGTGCTGAATGGTTCTCAGCCTTCTGTGTTTGCTGGTGATTCTGTGTTTCTTTTAAGTCACAAATTTTGCCCGAAACAGTACACTTACAAGTTTTGCAAAACCCTTTTACTATCATCTGGGGCCTCAAGCAGGCCGGTTTTAAACCCATCATCCTTGAGCCGCTCCTTCTGGAAACGTTGCGTATACTGCGGCTTGCCCATTTCAACTGCTCACTAAAATCGCTGAAAAAGCGATAAATCGCACAAAACTCTCTGACTCTCGTCAATCTAGTACTGGCAGGTTATATTTAAATATCTTCTAGATTTTTGCTATGTCGCTAATTGCTGAAAAAAAGTCGCTAGTTAGAAATTAATATCCTAGATCTAGCGACAAAGTCGCTAAATTGGCAACACTGGCTGTCGCTGTCCAGGCTGTTGAACCCCTTGATTTCTTGTTATCTGCAATCTCCACCTCCTTCTAGTCTATTGGAAGGATTTATCAGAAAGGCTTCCCTTCAAATAGTTGATTGGAAAGGACTGTAGTGGGTATGATTCAAATCTCTCCTTAGAGGACTTGATTGGAGGTGATCTTAGGCGGGTGTGTGAAAGACCCCTCCCCAGCATGTTTCATTGATAGGTGTTGAAGTACATCACTTTGTCCAGCCCCCAATTTCCTGGAATTTCCAAGAAAACGCCCCCTATTGAAGGCGGGGTTATAGAGCTGGCTGCTGTAAGCTTTTTGGCTGTGCTGACTCATGACTTGGTTAACTTAATCGCGAGGCCACTACTTCCCACTTTTGTGATCGTTTTTATGGCTTTAGTGGCAATATACTTGCTCACTGTTTTTTAGTTCATGCAAAGTCCTACCTCGGTCAGCGTATTTGAATCCACGATAATAACAACAGCTTTTAGGCGTTATCACTGTTCTCTCTCTGCCTCTCTTTTTATTTCTTCTCTCTCTCTCTCTCTCTCTCTCTCTCTCTCTCTCTCTCTCTCTAATTCTCTCTCTCTCTAATTTCTATCTATATCTAGCTACTCTACACCCACACACACGGGACAGTGAAATTACACAAACACACACACATATATATATATTATACGTTTGTATATATATGAATCATATATATATATATATATATATATTATATATATATATATATATATATATATATATATATATATATATATAGTATATATATATATATATATACATATGCATATTTATATTTACATATATACATATATATGCATATATAGATATACATATGATTTTTAAAACATATATACATATATATATATATATATATATATATATATATATATATATATATATATATATATATATGTATATATATTATATATATATATATATATATATACATACATATATTTATAATATGTATATATATAGTATACACTATATATATATATATATATATATATATATATATATATATATATATATATATACTATATATATATATATATATATATATATATATATATATATATATATATATATATATATATATATATATATATCACGGTGCACTCCACAATGAAAATGAAGGAGAAACCAGAGGAAAAGGAAATAGAGTTCTTAATTTGTCCCAACAGTTTCGCCCTCCATCAGGCCTCTTCCGGGGAACTTTATTATCTTTCGATCTCCGATGGTTCCTGATTTGCAATAATCTCTAGAATTTTTAAGGTATTCAAAGTTAAATATGCATTCAAATCCCAAAAATAACAAACTTGAGATTAAAAGCTAACCATAACCTATCATGGATTCTGAAATTCCCTGCTATGGTTACAAGCTTACACATTGGTCAAACGTGCAGATGAGTTAAAAACAATGTCAAACAATCGGAAGAGCCCCAAGAATAGGAAAAGCATCTTATGTACATTTTGTGTATGTACAGTTTTATTCACACAGGAGAGATTGGTCAAAATTGTCCTTTATGCGCAGATATAAGTTTACCCTATTAAAGTTATTTGAAGTGAGAAAATAAAATCCTGTAATTATTAATCATGAACATTTCTCCATTATCCTTGTAACTTTTATGTTTAGGCATGAGCAGAAGAAATGGGAAAGTAATCAATGTGCAGTCAGTTCCAAATAAATGTGGAATGGTTAGTGAATTAAAGGGATCTGTTGCTTCAGTATTTGAAAAATTATAAAGCATTGTATCGCCCTTTTTTAGCACACACCTGGTACTCTTGCCATATATCAACTCTATTACTGCTCTAAATGAATGTAACATGCATTAAACAAAAAATTCATCGCAACTCTTTATTTTGTATTCTCATTCAATCTATACGTTCCAATTTTCCTTTCTTTCGAATTTACTGACGGAGATTACTTCACTAATAAGTTAGTTTGTTTAGCTGCCAAAATAAATTTAGATTCTCTTTCGACTGTTCCACCTGGTTCTGCTTCCTCATTATGCCCTGCAGATGTATTTTACATATTTTACAACGTAAGAGCAATTTCTGGAACAACCGAAGAACCACCAAATTCCCCAGTTTTGGAGACCCAACAAGCAATGAGACAAAGGACCAATATGCCAGCCTTTACTGTGCCACGACGTTTTTCCATTTTTCAAAGATATCCTAAATGTAATTTCATTTCTATGTTTATTCGGTTCTGAAGAGGCCAGCTGATCAAGTTGGCGAAAGCTTCCTGTGTATAGCCATATACTACATACTACTACGTACTTTATTTTTCCATTTAAGATCGTGAGGAAGGATGGTATTAAATAATTTGTTTTAATATTTGTTTTGTTTAAGTTAGATCTGTCACACATTGTTCTAAATGTTCTTACTAGAGTGCTTTTTATTATTCCTTTGTCTTTCATACACAAATAGGAAGCCATTCATGATCAGCAGCGCATATGACATCGAAGTTGACATGTAAACACAAATGTCTTTTCATTTTGGAGATGATAAGGCAAAGAAAAGCATTGGTTATTGTATATCACTGATTCTTCCCAGTAAGTAAAAGAATAAGGTAACTTAGTAAATTTCCTCCTCCCCCTTGTTATGATGATTTATAGTAAACCCAATAACTTTCTCGTATAATCCACACAAAATTTTCGCATTATGTAGATGCGTCCAATTCTGTTGCTTCTGCTGCTGCTGTTGTTCATCTGCGATATTAACGTTACAAAGACATATTTGATGGGGTTGGAATTAGTTTTGGTACTTTCTTTAGCGTAATAGAAAAGTGGTTAGACATGTTAGCACGCACTAAAGTAGTTCATTGTATACCATTTTTCTGGATGTCGCCCCTATGGATTGAACATAGAGATAATGCTATCTTTGGTTGGGGTATTATTTTTAAATTTTTGTCTGCGGATTGGCGGAAATAAAATAAACGAAGGTATAATGTGTTTAGTGATTGTTGCTGGTGTAAAAAGTTGATGCAGATTGGAAAAAGCTGTTAAATGAAGCACCATTTTCTAGATATATGAAATGGGTATAGTGAAATTCTCTCTCTCTCTCTCTCTCTCTCTCTCTCTCTCTCTCTCTCTCTCTCACACACACACACTTGTCACACACATTTACATACACACATAAGACACACGTTACTTGGGCACATTTATATATTTTCATACTAGCCTTTTACCAGATTTTATGTGTCAGTTTTTACCTCCTCTTGATATTATTAACCCTAAAACAACAGATTTATTCGTCTTTTTAATCTTTGTTTGTTGCACAAATGAAAAAAAACTACAAACTCAGTTGACAATTGTTTTATGTTCATGTTCAACAGCCTTCAATTTTTTAGATAATCATGTGAGATTCATCTGTAAGGTAATGTGCCATTTGATGGCATCACGTGTAATAAATTGCGGTCATTTCCCAGGTATAATACACAAAGACTATTGGTACTCATAACATTGAAATTAATTTTCGGAGGTTTTCATTATTTTGGGTTTTTAACATTGTAATAGAATGATCGTTTTTCACAATCAAAGTCATTTTAAACATTTTAACAGAATATTCCTCTGTGCTATCTTTGTTCAAAATAAGAGGCTGGTTGTGATTATCTGGACACGTGATTCCAGTAATTCATTCACTGGTCTTGCAGTGGTCGCAGTGTCTCTTTCCTTTGAATGTGAAATTTTGTCATCAATCTTGTTAGCTTCTGGACCATATCTCAGATTTATTTTGTAGCTGAACATCTTATTTTTACTCTTATTTTGCCTATTATGTTTCCTTCGTATTTAGACTACAGGTGGCCCAAACTAGGACGGGTCAAAATCCTGCCCATTTTTGTTCGGTTTCGAGGAAATGAGGTGACAGTTGAATTTACTGAAGTCTTTTATGTAGGTTTCGTAACTCCCTTTGTGCAATAGGCTAGCTGGAACATGTCTTTGTTGCGAAACAAGTGAGAAATTATGCGGCGATAAGCAGGATTAGGCCGTGGAAAGGTCAGGCACTTGTTAATGGCATAATTGAGAATATAGTTATCTTTATAAGTGTGGAGCGGGACTGGAATTATGGATTTTGAGATTTGCGTTCTAAAATTATTTGCTGCTTATTGATTGTGTTGTGTGAACTTCATCTTCAGTTGTTCAACTATGATTATTATTATATTGGTCGGGTAAACTTTGTTCTAAAAACGGATTGTTTTCTTTTATTTCTGAAGTTGAAGGATTTGGATTCCTTAGATTTAGAATTTGTTTGTTTCTCTTGTGCTTGTAAGAAGTGTCTTCATAAACTGATCTTAAATAGCTTAGCAAAATTAACACCAAATTTGACCTTAGGCACTTAGCCGAAAGTCAAAAGTTCATTCTTTAAACGCAAATCTGTGTATCTCACGTGTTGGAATTTGATGATTGTTATATAATTTATCTACTTCATGACATCTTTAATTTTTGTAAAAATATATCGCCATATATGGCACGTCTTAATCAGTGTACACAATATGTTTGCATATTTGTTTGTTTTATGTTTATTTCTAAGAGTAATTGACGTGAGAGACACTTTATCTTATATCAAGGGTTACCTTTCAGAAAATCAATGCCTCAGGATACGAAAGATTTTATTTAAATCTACCTAATTATGAATGTTGTGTCAGGTCATTAACCTAGACATATCTAGAGGAAGGTGAATCTGCTGGGTTTCCTTGTAATATCTAGTGGTGTCAGGAAAGGGAACTGAGTGTAAATTTGTGTAGTGATAAAATAAGATAGGTAAACACACACACACGCACAGAGAGAGAGAGAGAGAGAGAGAGAGAAAGAGAGAGAGAGAGAGAGAGAGGCAGTATCCAAAACTTTTCAAATCCAGAGTATTGGTTTTGGTAAGCAGAGCATATGGAAAAAAAGTACAAACGGTGCCTTACACGTTAGGTTCCTAAAGCCGATATGATGTTGATATGATTTTTTGTAAGTGAAGACATGATCATGATAATGTTTTTGCTTGATTCTGTTGTGCTGATGATGCACAGTATTAAAAACTTGCATTTTCTCGATATTCAAGTATTATTCACACATTCTCATGTGCCCGATGTCTGTGAAGGCTTCCCGATGTTTACTTTGATTACAGTGTGATGCACCCCATGAAATATGAACATTTGATCGCTAATTTTCAATTACAATCTCCCTTACCGGAGTGCTGTTGGCGTAAAACTGAACCATTTTGAAGAGTACAAATATGGAAACTGGCATTGTAATTAATCCTTTTTGTTTCCATTGTTTCCGCTACGTCAGATTTTTCAAACATTTTCTTTTCTTTTCTGCTGAGGTGTTTAATTACTTCTCGATAATTTCACTAGTGAATGATGATTTTTATTTTGTTTCTCGCTTAACCCATCAAAATTAAACAGATGCATTTTATAACTGAAATTGGAATAAGATATTAAGGATGATAATGTCTGTATATAAGTGTTTAAGAATAATGTCGAGCATTATTTTTTTCCCCGATATGGACTAGTTAATTTAAATCTTGTTGGATAGGGATGAAATTTCTCTTCTTTTTTTCTTTTAGAATAATTCACTTCAGAAGTTTATTCTAAGTTGTGTGCATGTAGTGAAATATTTTGTATTTTCGTTCTGCAGTTTGATGGATTCTTAAACAGATGATATGACTGGTATAAAAGATTTATTTGTATGTAATTCTAATAGACACAATGCCCTCTTAACTTCTCGAATTCTTCGCGCTTTTTTTGAATATGCTTCAATTTCTTGCGTTTGGATCTTACGGCTTTATAGTTACAAAAAAAACGCGAAGAATTCAAGAAGTTAAGAGGGTATTATGGCTAGTAGAATTACATGTGTGTCTGGTTAAAGTGACCAGTAGATTCTACATATATATTTCAGCCTAAAAGAAATAAAACGATTGCCCACTTGACTACGATGGTGAGGATGGGTCTGTTCCAGCTCTAATAAATATATCTGAAAACGACAGGTATATGTATGTACGAGAGGTAATAGACTTTTATCCTTCTCGTGGTCAGGTCGGCAACGTGACCTCCTTGTGATTATGGTGACGCGGGTTCGTTTCCCGCGACCGGCCATCACAGTCTCTTCAATTACTTGCGTTTGGATCTTACGGCTTTGTAGTTACAAGCATATCCAAAACAAAAGCGCGAAGAATTCGAGAAGTTAAGAGGGCATTGTGGCTATTAGAATTACATATGTGTCTGGTAAAAGTGACCAGTAGATTCTATATATTTATTTGTATTTTCAGTTCGCTAATGTGTTATCCTTTTTTAATTTACGTTATTTAGGAAAGCCTGATTTGTCAGTCACTTTTCACATTGATATGTTTTATATTTATTGTCTCTTGAGTTAAGTGGTTTTATGTTATATCCCTTTGGAAGTGAGTGGGTTATTTAGGTAGAAATTTATTCAAGAATGTTTTGACTTCAATTCAAGAGATGCCAGTGTTGTTTAATGTAGAACTTCACTTGTATCTTGAAATGATATATCCAGAAGATCATAATTTTATTCAACATCATCTTTTCCCCTAACCTCGTTCGTCGCCTCTGTGAATTTCCGCCACTCATGTCTTTCCTGCTTCTTTTTTCATGTTAAACTCTACTCATCTCCTGCTCTTTCATCTCCTTTGTTACTCAGTCGACAATTATCACTTAGTATATGTCTGAGCCATCCCCACCTCCCGTTCATCATTATTTTATCTGCATATCGAAATGATGCAGCTCTTCTACGGTATGATTTCTCACTATCTGTCATTTGACTCCTAATGTTTTTCTCGAAGCTTTTTTCTTAAATCGACAAAAAATTTTTGAAGTAGTATAATTGCTATACCGTGATTCATGTCTGTATAGCAATTCTGATAAGTCTAGATTAATGTATCATATTTTCCCGTGCAGTTTCATTCTATTTGAGATCCAAATATTATTCATACTACTCACTGATTGATTTGCCTTTTGTAGTCATTCATTAAATTCAAACTGAACAAAACCTGAATTCGATATTATTTCACTTGAATTTTACAAAGGCTCAGCCTCACAAATCCCCTTTCCTTCTAGGTTTATTTCTTCTCTTTGTGTAAACTCTGTCGGCATTATTTTTGTCTCTTTTATTTTGTATTAATTCATATTTTTGTACATATATGATACAGTTTATTAAACAAGCATTATATATCTTGTGACATCATGTTGACTAAAACAGCATCGTCTGCATATTCCAAAACTGTGAAGTTTCTGTCATTTACTCCAGTCAAAACTATCTCTTCCATCTCTGATAATTTTTTCATTATAAAATCTATGAGGAAGGCAAAAAGCATAGGTCGCATAACATTCCTCAGTAGCACCCCGCTATTTATTCTGAATTCATTTGACAAGGCTCCTTGAACAGTAACTTTGTTTCTTCTTCGTTGTTTAAGTTTCAGCTAGTTTTACTTATTTAACTGGAACACCGAAGTGACGCAAGATCTTCCATGATATTGATCTGTGGATACTGTCATAAACTTTCTTATGATCAACAAGGGGATTCAGAGGGAAATGTTTAGATTTAATGAACTTAATGAAATAATTAGTATTTTCAACTCCTACCTTTCAAAAGTCAGCTTATTCATCTCTAAGCATTTTATCAATACCTTCCTGCAGACTGCTGAGCTGAGCATACTGAATATTTTCATCATGAACAACGTCAGTGGAATGGCTCTATAATTAACCAATACAGTTAGGTCACATTTCTTTGATATCTTCGTATGACTTCCAGTTCCCAATCATTCCATATTCCGCATAAATCTAATTAGTATATGATATATCAGTTCATTTTTATCTGAAAGCATCTGTGCAGTGATACTATATTAGCCTGGTTATTTCCATCACTGAAGTTTCTTTATTACTGATGACGCTGGAAAAAAAAATCCAGTTCATTCATTTGAACATTCAGGTCTTTAGCTTCTCAAACATCAGTCTTGTATCCTCCCAGCATCTTTTGTTTGTGACCTCATAAAAATGTTCTTTCCAGCGTTGTCTTTTTTCTTCTGGTGTTTTTATTGAAATATTCCTTCTTGGGCTGGAGTATTCTTAATGATTCTGTGGGCTGCCATCGCATGCTTTTTTCCAGATATTCACTCATCTCTTCGTGTGTCTCGTTTAACTTGACTAAGTACTTAGTACTTCCACTCTTCATCTACTTCTTGAAAATTTTCCACATTTACGTTATGCTTATGTTTATTCTTTAATTTTATACCAGGTCTTATCCGATGTGGATGGGTTTCCACCTTATTGCTTCGTATACCAAGGCTTCTTTTCGAGCACATTGATATACATCACTTACCTGCACCCCTCAGACATGGTTTATCCAAAACTGCAAAATTATTTCGACATTGAAACGTTTTAATTTCTTGAATAACAGCACAGAATATTGAACCGCAAAGCCTTTGCCTTCTCTTGGTTAATCTTACATCATGAAGAATAGTGAGTATGTCATCATTTTCCTTTCGTTGCATACCACAGGAATGAAAATGTTGCTGGAAAATGTAATGAAGAGAGGAGAGTTTGATAATGAGGTTACACTCTTAGACTATTCCCCGTAAGGTGGCGGGCTGATCGATGCTGTCAGTGCACCTCACTTGCTGCGCTGGAGGCATTACTAAAGCAGTTTGGAGCATCTCTTTGGTTCATAGCTACCCCAACTTTTTAGCCTTTTATTTTTACTTCGTTTCTTCAGTCTTGTTACCTAACCCCTCGAACTTCCTCTTTTTGCTGTTTTAAGCTCTGAATGGCTAAAAGTGCCCAAGATTTTGGCTTTACAGACAAGTTTTCAAGAAAGATTATCATCATCTCATTAGACTATTCACATAATGTCCTTGGCTTTTGCAATCAAATCAAATCTTTTTGGTGTTATACCGTTACCACTAACATGCCCAAGAAGTTTCACACAGATACAGCAGCTTAATTCAGTGTTACAAGAGTCAGTATGCTTTTAGTTGAAATTGCTGAAAGACACCAGTTTTTTTTCACACCTTGTTAGCCAATATCCGCATCTATCACCAGATGACGATTGTCTTCTCATTTCCGTCACGAGATTTGGAATGACGACGTTAGTGATCATTTAGATGAGCCTTTGTATAGGGGGGATTTGGAAGCTGATATAGTTAATTCATTACAAATTAATTAAAGCGGTATGTCACATTGGTGTTGATAATGGCGACTGCAACACTGCTGGATGTCAAAAACGCACTAATGTGGAAAGTGAAGTGAATTAGGAAAGGATTGGTGGTGCTAATTATCGCCCAAGTTTCGTTGCGTATAACTCCATACTTCCAAGAAATATAAGTAGCTGTGAGTGAATATTGTAAAAGTATGAACAGTGTTTCATGAGAGAGAGAGAGAGAGAGAGAGAGAGAGAGAGAGAGAGAGAGAGAGAGAGAGAGAGAGAGAGAGAGAATTACTAATAGAAAATTCCTGTCTTGTACAGCTAAAGTAATTTTTTTGTTTGTTTTGTCATTATAATGTTTTCAGACATGAAACCATCGACTTTGAAGGAAGGAACTGGTAATCAATTGTTTAAGTATACAATATTCGTATGGTAATAATAAAAAAAAATTATCAAGTGGAATATGTGATAATTACTTAATGTTTCCCTATTGAGTAGTTATTAGAAACGCCAGGGAGAAAGAAACAGAGGAAGATACATGTGAATATTTTGAAACCTTACCTCTCAGAGACTTGAACTGAAACTGTGTCAATGGCCCAGACAACTTCATCTACAGAGGACGATGATGGCTACGAATTGGGAGCTGAAAACAAGATGAACAATTCTTCAATATTGGAAAATTTGGAGAACAAACTAAAACATTTGAGTGTTGAGCAAAGCAATGAATTAAGTGAAATGATTCAAAGTTTCCCTGAAATTTTTGCAGATGTACCTAGTGTAGCGATTTGACAAAGCATGAGATAAAGATCAGAGAAGATGGAAAACCTTTTAAACAAAGAGCTTACTGCGTATCACCTTTTCATCGAGACGTTTTGAAAAAAGAAGTTGAATATTTATTGCAGCATGGATAAGCAGAACCCAGTTCAAGTCAGTACAGTTCTCCATGTGTGTTAGTGAAGAAACCAGATGGCTCATTTCGGATGTATACTGATTATAGGAAACTGAATTCCA
This sequence comes from Macrobrachium rosenbergii, assembly GCF_040412425.1. Classification (NCBI taxonomy): domain Eukaryota; kingdom Metazoa; phylum Arthropoda; class Malacostraca; order Decapoda; family Palaemonidae; genus Macrobrachium; species Macrobrachium rosenbergii. Next base: position 19,489,482 of record NC_089743.1, on the reverse strand, counting down.
TCAGTGTGGCTGACAATTATCCCTTGCCTCTTATTGATCAGTTACTTGATAATATTGGGCAAGCCATGTTTGTTTCCAGGATAGACTTGTTGAAAGGATATTATCAAATTCCCTTAGATGAGGATGCTAAGTTGCTGTCAGCTTTCATTACTCCTTTTGGACTGTACCAATACACTGTTTTGCCGTTTAGTTTGACGAATGCACCTGCAATGTTCCCACAAGTGATGGATCAGCTGTTAGGATCAATAGAAGGAGTGGGTGTATATTTTGATGACATTGTGATTAATTTTCATACATGGGAAGAAATTCTGAAGATTTTAAGGAAAGTGTTCAAGAAGCTATGGAAAGCAGGACTAACAATCAACTTACAGAAAAGTGAGTTTGGAAAGGCAACTGTTCAATATTTAGGATTTGAAGTTGGAAAAGGCCTTCTCACTCCTCTTGACACTAATGTAGAAGATATTCATAAGGCTACCCCTCCTACTACTAGAAAACAGCTACAAAGATTTTTGGGCATGGCGGGATTTTATCGCCAGTTTTGTCCAAATTTCTCAGCTGTGGTAGCTCCTCTAACTGACATAACCAGTCCGAAAACAAAGTTTGTCTGGACTCCAGAATGTCAAGAATCCTTTGAGAAGGTTAAAGCTATTTTAACTTCAAAACCAGTGCTTCAAGCAATAAAAAGTTTGTGATACAAGTTGATGCATCTGACAGCATTGGAGCTGTTCTACTTCAAGAAGATGACTGCCATATTATGCATCCAGTATGTTTCATGTCATCAAAGTTGAAAAAGTATCTAAAGAATTATTCTACAATTGAAAAGGAGACATTAGCATTAATTACAGCCCTGAAAAAGTTAGAAGTGTATGTGAACCAACCTAGGAATGAAGAAATTTTAGTGTTGTCTGACCATGACCCTATTTCATTCATCGATAAGATGAAGAATAACAATCAACGATTAATGAGGTGGTCTTTGTGTCTACAACCATATAATGTAAAGGTGAAACATATTTCCGGAAAAAATAATGTCATTGCAGATTATTTATCCCGTTCCAAATCATTGGATTCAAACCCAGGATATTTAATCTTCTGGGGGGAGGAATATAATGATATGGCTTTGTGATAAGTATATTTTCTGCAAATGTAATATGTTTTCTGTAATTGTTAATGTATTTTCTCTTATATTTGCCATGTGTTGTATGTTGAAATATCAAATCTCAGATCTTAAAATGGTTAGTTGACTGTGTGATAAGATACATTTCTCTGTGAGAATCATGTTTGCACAGCTGGGTAGGCTAATGTTTATTCAGGTGTCAGGTGTTCCAACCAGGGTAACCCCCTTTGTTTTGAAGGGTCGTGCCAAACCACTTAAGCTGTCAATAAAAAGGGAGATGAGTTGACAGGTTTAGATAAAATTTGTTGACAAGGGCGAGGGTAAGCGAAAGTTTGTTTTCTTATCTACTTAAGCTGTCATTAAAAAGAGATATGGGATGACAGGTTTAGTCTAAAAGTTTGTTGTTTATGCAAGTGTTGGAATCTATTAACTAAACAGTGGGTGTTGACAGGCTAAAGAGCCCTCTTTGGCCCAGAGGGAAACCCCCCCCCCTTGTGGAGTGTCAGGTTCCCAAAATTGCCCAGGGCAAGATAGATTCCTCCTAAAGTAAAATCTGGGAGGCTTTCATCGTTGTAAGAGACCTTATAGGAGTTAGTTGCTTGGTCTCTCTCTCTCTCTCTCTCTCTCTCTCTCTCTCTCTCTCTCTCTCTCTCTCTCTCTCTCTCTCTCTCTCTTCCTTCAGAAGAGAGTAGAATTTATAATAGATTTTTTGTGGTCACAGTAGCACATATCTTTTAAGGTCTGACTTTGGTGAAACTGAGTAATCTTATAGGTGCCATATATAAAGTGTTTTGGGCTGCAGCAAGGGAGTTTATAAGAGTGATACAAGCTTGTGTAAGGTAAAGTGGAGTTTTGCTTATTTTTACCATGGTAAAATAAGAGTACTAAGGAGATTTTGCCTTAGTGAAATTATTGTTGATAAATCTTTTGTGCATTTTTGTGTGTTCTTGTTTTGTGCATTTTCTTGTGTGTTCTTGTGTTTACAATTTCATAATTTTACCCAAACTTTTGTGTTGGTGATTTAACATTTATTTGCATAACATTTTACATATTTTTTTATACTTGATTTTTTTATACATTGCATACTTGATTTGATTTACATTTGTTAAGATTTCCTTTTCAAATCTTTAGTAATTCTTAATAGTTTGAATTTTGCTTAGATAACGTAATTTCTTGATAAATTAAAGTTTTGTTAATTAATCTTGTTTAAGAATTAATTCAATCTTGGAGACAGGCACGGAATTGAACAATACATGTAGTTTGGAAAATGGAGACAGGCACTGAATTGAACAATACATGTAGTTTGGAAAATTAAGTACACCTGGCCTATTTGAAAAATAATAAGGTATCTCCTTCTTGGTTATCACTACAGCGAAAGGTCTCAGAGAAAAGAACAGGTACCCAAGACTATCTAAAGCCTTATGAAACAGCTACCAGTTTTCCCTCTTTAGTTAATAAGGAGATCATTAGATGCAATTAAATAAAGACTATGGATAGCCATTCTTTGAGCTCAATTAGAGCAACAAGTTTATTTTTACATTGGACCTTAAGTATAAATAATGAAAGTTTTTCGCAATTTTCATCGATGTTTATTTCTGTTACTGCTTATTTTTTAGTGATCAGGATTTTTCCCTACCTTATATTAAATTGGAAGATTCAGGTGTATGCTTACGTGAAAAATTATGTTTTGAATTTGGTGTTCATTGATGGACACTGCCGTCTGTATTCTGCCAGTAATTTATTTGCGCCTCTCTTTCTTTACATATATTTAGCACTTTCCAAAAATACTGTTCAGAAATTCGCCTTCAGTTGAGTCAGCACCGGTCCTGTGTAGATTTTTTCGACAAGATGAAAAATGGAACATACTTTTATTATTTTTTATTAGTATAAAATAATGTCTCTCTTCCCACGGCTTCCATAATCTTTCCTTCTGCATGTCTTATATTGTCGCTGTACTATACTCCTCATGGCTCCTCATATCCAGTTCCGTTGGATTAAAAGTTCATCTTAAAATTCTTGAAACGTTAGGAACTCCAGAGCTATTGAACTTGGCTTTGAACATTGTGTTTGTCCGCCTTTGTGTCGATGTAAATTCAGAACTATTGCGGTGCTGCTCCTTCGAATTCTCTCTTGTTTGTTTTTGCTCTAGTGATCATGGCCAAATATGCAAA
>NC_089743.1:19438697-19481197 GCF_040412425.1 Macrobrachium rosenbergii | reverse complement strand
CTACATAGTGCAAGCTGTGACACGTTCCCCATAACACACGTGGTTAATTTGGAATTTACATCAGTTCCAATAAGATTTGACATGTCAGAAAGGAATGGTTCAATCACAGAACTGTGGACACAGTGAAATGATTGCACCAGTTCCTCTGATGGGACTATGAGACCACCGAAATCTCTGTTGGAAGTGCTCACAGTTTTCATGTGTGTAAGTAACAGGCTAGATTCACTCATTAATTCAGGTCTGTAAAACAAAGACGTGTTGCATGTGTCAGTGTCACATGATACATTAAGCTTTTTCAGCACATATCTTGAAACATAATCCGCGCCATTAGAATCCAATACGTCACCGTCATATTCATACAAGTTACTAGTATCAGAACAAGTAGCTGAAAAGGAGGAAGCTGATGATTTTCTGGAAGTAGAACGAGACTGTTTGCAAACTTTGTTCAGTTCTGAAAGTGTGAAGAGTAAAGAATCAGCATCTGGTGCACAATTGGAAGAGGAAGATGGTGTTATGAGTGAGTTACACAGAATCTGTCTGAAGGTGAAACGAAACTGATTAGGATCTGGATTATCCCTGTCACCTCCCTTATGTCGGATCACAGAGAACAGATTTTCAAGACAGTCCTGGTTTAGGCGGGATGTTTATAGAAACTTAAAACCTTCAACAGACTGTAGTTCCCCCATCCGGCCAATCATTGCTTGTAGAGTTAGTTTCCACCCAGTAAGACAGTGTACATTATTAGAAGTATTAAAATGCATTCCCTTGATCCAGTCAATTGCTTCCACCCAAAAGGGAAAGATGAGTGTTGTATACTTGAGTCGTTTGTTGTATAATTATGTATGTCCGTTCAATGGTAATGGTTGTTTATTGTTATTATGGAGAACTGCTGTTAAGGTTTTATTATATATTTATGGTTTGTACTGTTAACGTTTTCTGATGCCTTCTGTATAACAGCGAGTCTAGTTTCTGTAACTGAATTGTCAGTATCACCATGGATCCTTGTCTGGGAATAAACTACGCTTAAAATATACCCCAACGTTTGTTTGGACCTGGGATAATATATTACATGGCGCAGTGAGTCTCGAGGTCTACTTGGCGAAATACACCGTTGGAAAGGAAGACTTGCAATGGCTACTGCATTGGAACTCGGTGAAGAGGCACTCCTTTTAACGAAAGAGGACATTCAGCAGCTATGGTGAGATTGATGACTTTTTAGTTGATCTTCGTGAGCGAGCAGAGGACGCCAACCTTGCAGATATGACTTCTGATGAGTGGATCACTACCCTCATTGTATCTGGTGTACGAGACGAGGAAACGAGACAAGAGCTTTTAAGTAAAAAACCCACTCTTAGCCTTGCTGATACTATTTCTCTTTGCCGTAACCGCGAGTTAGCAGAGAGAGAAGACAAGCGTCTCCAGTACAGAAAGCGCCATTAATGCAGCCAGATTCAAGCAGCGTGGTAGAAGCAGGAGTACTAACCGAAGGATTCACCGTGGATCACCTAAAGAGGAGCGACTGAAATGTCGGAAGTGCGGTTTTCCACCTCACCAGACTGGCAGATTGTGTCCTGCAGTAGGGAAAACCTGCCACTATTGTGGATTCTCTGGACATTTTAGTAAAGTTTGCGAAAAACAAAAGAAGGGAAAAGAAGCTGCACTGTCACCAAAATTTGGAAAGGTAAAACACATGGCAGAAATTTCGTTTCGTGGCCAGGAACGGCCAGTACTCCCCATTGAATTTCATCACCCGAAGACAGGTTATCTTGCTAAGATGAATGTGATTGCTGATACAGGTGCCCAGATGACTGTTGCTGGCATGGGGATGTTGCATTCTCTTAGACTACGGAGGAAGGATCTGCAGAATTACGAGGAACACCTTGTGAGTGTTAATGGGAAGAGACTGAGAATTATTGGCGGAATTGACTTGTTGCTGAAGATTGGTGATATGCATTGCATGGAAAATATAATATTTTGCAGAGATGTGAAGTTTGATGATATGTATCTATCCTTCGTGCATGCAGGAACCTTGGTATTGTTCATGAAGACTTCCCTTTACCTGCAAAGAAGTTGGTTGAAGCTATTGATAAATCTGTTACACTCTAGGTCATTGTATAAAGTCCACTGACCGAGACATTGAAGTTTGGAAAAGCAGATATTGCACACTTACAAAGAAGTTTTCAATACCAAAGGGCAATTGCAAACTATGAAAACACCACCAATGAAAATCCAACTCAAGGAAGATGCAAAACCTTTTGCAATATATGCTGCAAGGCCAGTGAGTTACCCACTACGTGAAGCAGTGAAGAAAGAACTGGAAGACATGATGAAACAGGGTATTATTGAACGAGTTGGAGATCGGCCAACTGAATGGTGTCATCCTATTGTTGTTGTTCCAAAGCCTACAGGTGGAATTAGAATGACGGTTGACCTTACGAAGCTAAACTCCCAAGTCCACAGAATTGTACATAATGCTAAAATCCCACATGATGTCATAAATGAAGTTGTATTGGATGCAAAGTACTTTACAGTTTTGGATGCTGTTAAAGGATACTGGCAGCTGGAACTGCATGAAGATTTAGAGATCTGACAACATTTCTGACGCCATGGGGTAGGTTTAGATACAAGAGAGCACCAATGGGTTTTATCAGCACTGGTGATAGCTACAACTTCAAAGGGATCTTGCTATAGACGGTTTAACACATAAAGTTGTGGATGACATTCTTATTGCTAGTCGCACACTTGAGGAACACATACTGGATGTTCGTGCTTTTCTTGATCGTTAAGTAGAGCATGGTATAACTTTGAACCTAGCTAAATTCAAATTTGCTCGATCATCCGTTCGTTTTGCTGGATTTCTTTTGTCCGCAGAAGGGAGAGAAGCAGACCCAGATAAAGTGAGAGCCATTACAGAGTTTGCAACTCCTACAAACATCACTGAACTGCGAAGTTTTATGGGGATGGTTAATCAACTGGGCTCATTTTTGCTCGCACATTAGTGCTACTTGCACACCGCTGAGAGATCTTCTTAAGAGTAAAAATCAGTTTCAGTGGTTACCAGCACATTGTGAAGCATTTGAGAAAGTTAAAGGGTTGTTAACTGAAACACCGATTCTTGCGCAGTTCGATCCCAGTAGGATGACACGTTTGGAGACGGATGCAAGTAGACTGAAAGGGTTTGCATTCAGCTACTTCAGAAACACGAAGAAGGATGGAAGCTCATCACCTGTGGAAGTAGGTTTTTTTGTCGGACATGGAAACAAGATATTCCATGATAGAACTTGAAGCCTTAGCTATCAAATACGCCATACTGAAATGTAAATTTCAGTGATTTTCGCTGGTTTCTTTAACTTTTCACAGACTTTAAAAGTTCTTCCATTCACACTGTCAAAAACATCATTCCACATAGCAATAAACTCGGCTGTATGAGCAGCCTTAGCTGGGTAACTTCCCTACAGGAACATAAGTGCTTAGTGCAGCTGCTACAGTCCGACTGAGGACTTGGGTTGCCAAACGAACACGCATTTTCTTAAAAGCAGGAGTAAAGATTTGTGCATTGGTTAGCTTTGGGGCCAAGGCAAATTTGCGTGCCTGTGAGTCTTGTTGGTAAAAGTCCTCAGTATGGCTCCACTGAGCAATTTTTTTATTTTCAAAAGCTGCTCCATACTTCCTGAAGTTGTTCCTAATGCTTTTTATTAAATGAGGAGGATCATACGAGCACCATACATGATGCTGGTCTATGTGAAAGAAAAGAGTGTCTTCTGTTACACCAAGAGACATAAATGCACTTATGTTATTTGAACCTTGGTCAGCTACAATAGCTCGAACATCAAATCCAATCTGTAAGAGCTTTTCACCCCCTCCTCTATTATTTGTTTTAGAGCATGGCCTTTCATGACATTACCAGACAGAAAATAACCAATAGGCTGTTTCCATTTATCAAACAAACACCTTACCATTACAACTAATGTCTGACTAGCTCTTGTGGTTGTTCTGCCAATACCAGGTCCGGAATCTTGGAATCCAACTATCAGATCATCATATTTTTCATACTTCAAACCTACACTATGTGACGTTAACCACTACAACCTTTTTTTGGGCATCCATTGATGTCAAGCTGGCCTGCATCATATTGAGAAAAGTTTCATTATATCCAGGATTTTTATCTACACCAGAAAGCCATCGTCTTAAGGATGTAACAGAGGGAAGAGCAAACATTGTTCGCAGAAAGTTGTAAGATGCTGGGCTTTTGAAGTGCAGAGCAAGTGCTATCATTTTTTGCTCAGAGGTCCACCTTCTTCCTTTCCCATGCATGAAATACATTTGCACTTCTTGTTCAATAAATTTCAGGCATGATCCATCCACACATCTCGAACACATGTCAACAACGTGACGAACTGGGTCCCTTGGTTTGCCTCGTAGCTGTTTGAGTTTTCGCTGAAGGCGCTTCACCTAAAAGGATGTGCGAGGAATGTTGCAGACAAGTGACAATGTAGTACTGAATATTCACTTAATAAAAACATTCGTGGAGTGAAAAGAGTTAACCTCCAAATTACAAACTGGAACCTAGTCATGCAGAAAAATTTTACGTTTATAGTTTTTTTAATTAAGTTCACGAGAACAGTAGATGGTATCTCAGTTACTATGTCATTATGATAATGATATGGTATGATACATTATCATATTTCACAAACATTAGCATGAAGCAACTTCACTTCATCGGAATCATCAGTTTGAGTATAGTGATCTTTCATTTCAGGCTTCGTAGAACCCTTACCAGTATCCATGTCTGAAGGGAGATAAAAATTTGGAGTATCAGTCACAGAGGCTTCTTACCCATCTACAAATCAAGGAAGGCCTGAAATCGACTCATAGGAAATTATTATTCCTTAAAGTCGGGAAAAAAATGGGAAATAAACTTGGGCGAATTAGTAAGAAATAATTTAAGTGGATCTGGTTTTGTTAATCATAATAATAATGATAAAAACATAATAAACAGAATATACATATTATAAATTTTTACTCAAAACTGCTGTGGTGGGTCACAATATATACCAGAATTAAACTGAACTGTATGATCGTTCTTGGTGTTACTGCAGATAATAAAGGGAGCGTCATTGGTAAATATTGACAGTTCAGGGAATATTATGGGTGAATACTGACAGTTAAATAAATATTAAGGGTGAATATTGACAGTTAAGGGAATATTATGCGTAAATGTTGAGAGCTGAGAAAATATTTTGGGTAAATATTGACAGTCCAAGTAATATTATGGGAGAATATTGACAGTTAAAGGAATATTATGGATGAATGTTGACAGTTAAGGGTATATATGAGTGAATATTGACAGATGGGAAATACTATGATGGAATATTGACAGTTAAGGGATTATTATGAGTGTTTAACTGTCGATAGTCATTCAAAATATTTCTTTAGCTATATATTCACCGATAATACTCCCTTAACAAGGAGACCCAACAGGTATCTGAAACTTCACTATTGTCTTGATTATTATAAATCCTTCTATTCTTAGGCAGAGGGGGAGGAGCACGAGGTGTTGGTGCTTTCCTTTTAGCAGGAGGAGGATTTGGCACATCAAACAAACTTGGAACTGCATTCCACACCAAGATGTTCTTTTGAGTGATGTTCATAAAGCTGGAGTCACTAAAGTGTTTAGTGCAGAGGCGTAAATTTTTATAAGCATAATCTGCTGTTACTTTCATAATGGCTTGCTGTCTGCAAGCTTGAAGCCACTTTTTCAGTCTAGGGGAAGAAAAGAAATAACATTGGTTTTTTCTATGTCCAAAAAGGAGCTGATGGATATGTATCAAAATAATATTGCCAATTTATTACAGTGTTAACATCATGATCATTAGCAGCACCAGTGTTCTTTATTATCAACAACATTGTCAATATTACATTCATCATTGCCTTCACGCCTGGCTGTGGGTAATTGTTTTTTTACTTTGGAGAATAATACTGTTTAGAAAGAGGAAAATTATTATTTTCAGCTGTAAAACTGTTTTACGTAAGAACTATTATGTAAGAACTAATCTGCAAGTACACTACGGAAAGAGGAAAAACTGAAGTGATGTGGACATGTAAATGATCTTTGTTTTTTGTTTTTGTTTCTGATCAAGAAATAATAATGGCAAGTGAAAGGGCAGTTGTCAGATGAGGACAGCACCAGCACAGCTGGGAAATCGGCGAAAAATAATTGTCACAGGCAAGTGTGAAATAACTAATGAAATCTCTAGGGACTTTCGGACATTTGCACTCCAGACAGCCTGCTTAATTTTTCACTGCAAACACCTCCTCTAATCTCTGGTAAACTATACAGTGTTCTAACATAATTATACAGTATAGCACACCAGTTTGTTCAAGCAGTGCAGTGTAGCATGTTGGCAATGATGTTATGCTAGCTGACAAATCTGAAGTGATTCAACATAGCTGTACATCAAATTGATAATAAAAGATTCTAATTTATATAACAAAGATAAAATTCACCTTTCAGGATTCTTTGGAAATATATTCCACTTGGAGTTATTGGAGCAATATGAACAGCCTGTAATCCCCATAGTGGATGGCAATATAATATAGAAAACAGATGAAAAGGCAGTATCTATATATATATATTATTCCTGCCTGTATATATATATGTATATATATGTATATATCGGATATATATAAAACAGGGGCATATAATATATCGAGAGCCAGTACAAAAGCTACACATAGGTAGATATATATATATAGCATATAGTATATCAAGTTATACCTGGACCCAATGTATATATATCACTCTTCTATATATAACACACAGGATATACAATAAATAAGCTATATAGTTGCGTTGAAATCTGTAGAATATAAAAATATATATATATATATATATATATATATATATATATATATATATATATATATATATATATATATATATATATATATATATATATATATATATATATATATATATATATATATATATATATATATATATAAGACAAAATCCATTGAAGGAAAAGAAACAATGGAGTGCTGCAAGGCCTTTCAACTTATGGTCTTTTACTTATCATCTACTAAGTAAAGGATAACAAGTCGAAAGGCCTTGCAGCACTCCATTGTTTCTCTTGCCTTTTTTATATTCATTTTGTTCTTTATTTATGTATTCATCATGTTCCAAATCTTATGTGATTCACACACATATATATATATATATATATATATATATATATATATATATATATATATATATATATATATATATATATATATATATATATCTGCATGTGCATGTGTAGTAAAACAGAAAATTACCATAGCGTGTGGAGTAATATTTTAGTTGGCATTTTACTATGAATATTTTAGCATCGTTTCTGCTTCTGTACTAATGGATATAATTCCAAATTGCTGATGACTCTGTAGATCTCTCTTTGCTGATGTTACAGTGAAATGTGCCCTTTCCAGATTCTTGGCAGGTACCTGTTCAGGGAGGGAAGTAAGTTCCTCGTTGGACAGGTTGATACCGTACTCGGCTAGCACTCTGCTGGGCCCGCGTTCGACTCTCCGGCCGGCCAATGAAGGATTAGATGAATTTATTTCTGGCGATAGAAATTCATTTCTCGGTATAATGTGGTGCGGATTCCACAACTGGTTACCTAACAACGGGACCTACAGTTTATTGTGGAATCCGAACCACATTATGACGAGAAATTGAATTTACTATCACCAGAAATAAATTCCTCTAATTCTTCATTGGCTGCTCGGAGAGTCGAACGCTGGGCCAACAGCGTGCTAGCCGAGAGCTCTACCCAGCCCTCCAATGAAGAACTGGAGAACCGGAAGAATGGTGGGTGAGGGAGCAGGGAGAACATCTTTCATGATGCGGACGTGTTGTCATGAGATCGATCAATACGATAATAAGCGGGTTGTATGACAGACAATTTATCTTGGAGTGACGTGAGCGTGTGAGGAAACCTAATTACAAATCGATTTCGCAAAATGTATATGAGAGAAAATTAATATCTTGCAGAAATTGTCCTTTCTTCAGAGAAACCTTTCACATAGAATGTTATGTCTGTATTCAGATAAAAATCGAGGAATGTCTTAATTGATACAAAAATCCTTGTAAATGCCGAATGACGCGTTAATCTTCATTTTGCCCATTTAACAGAAGAAACTCCTAAACACAAAGTGTTTCATTATTGTGATGGGGGATCAGGAAGAAATTTCCAGTCGAGTTCCTTCAATGCCGAGAGAGAGAGAGAATTTTTTTATTTTAATATTAGCCCACTAAAACCATTCAGAATAACGTGCAAGGTAGAACCAATCTCTCCAATCGATTTTAAAAGGCCATATATTTATTATCGATTATTTATACGGATACGAGCACGCGCGCACGCATATATATATATATATATATATTTATATATATGTAACTGTGTATGTGAATGTGTATATATATATATATATATATATATATATATATATATATATATATACATATATGTATAATGTATGTATGTTTGTATGGATGTACTGTATGTATCAGAAAGTCTCCACATGTGTCTTTCAATAAAGTGTAAAAGACACACCTTTTCAGCTTGGAAAAATGTTAGCCTAGTAATAGCTAAATACACAGCTTAGGTGACAAGAGGCATGTTGGGATTTTTGTGGAACTGGTGTCCACCGACTGTACGTCCATATGACCGTCGAACTCAGGTTTTCTACTGCAAGTGAAAAAAAAATCAGAAATAGCCATGTGTTTCAAACGTGGTGGAAGTGGGTTGATATCGACTTTTAAGTACAAAACATGCTTTCTACGGGCCTATGTACGGTATATGTACTGTGAATGACACATTGCTTTTATGTAGATATATACAGAAGCCAGTGCTCTTTCATCTCTATGCATGTAAGGTTCATCCTTGACTTACGGCTTTAGGTATGGTTAGGACAGTGAGTATTGTTTTTCTTTGAAGCCCTATCCTATCAGGATAAATTGCTTATTGAGAAAATAATTAAAATAATTATATATATAATTATATATATATATATATATATATATATATATATATATATATATATATATATATATATATAATTCGCTCATTTGCCAGAAGAGTGACATAACTCAAAAATTGCTATTTTTCAGGAGAAGCAATTTAAAGTTTAAAACTCTCTATACTCTCTATAGTGTAATAGTGACATGTCATGCCCTCTAGCGGTTAGTATTACAAATACAAATAAGACGTTTTTACCACAATATGGAACAAAGAACGGGCTATCTGCTGGTATCAATAACTTAAAAGCACATTTTTTGAGTTGTGTCACTCTTCTGGCAAGTGAGTGATATATATATATATATATATATATATATATATATATATATATATATATATATATATATATATATATATATATATATATATATATATATATATATATATATATACAGTATAGGCATACAACTTCACTTTGTATATTTATACCTACAACTCGTGTTAGGCTTCAATGAGACGGGATGGTTTAGATTCCAGATTCTTTGGTTTACAAAGTACAATGTATCAAGTACTAGCTTTCGAAGGCTTTCATCAGGTACCGATACACTGAAAGGTGTAACAGCTACACTCTGGTTTATATATGCTCCTCCCAACATCTGCTATTTTCCTTTTTTCTAATTCCTGGGTTGACATGCTCGGTGATCTTCAAGCTCCCCTGCCCTTTCCTGCTGCCTTGATCTCCTTGGTCCTGTGCTTAATTCTTCCTTTTTCGGGATTATCCGTTCATGTTTTTGAAACTCTTGTATATAATTTCGAAATTATATCGTCTCTAGAATTATACCCTTCATTGTCCTCTATCGTCATTTCATTGCAGTTGATGTGGGCGTTCTCTACGATCCTCGGTGTTTTATTCTTGTTGTATATAAAATTTATTTTTCCCAATTGATCTAATAGTTATAATTCTAGCAATGTTTGGCCAATGCTACCACAACCAAACCTTGGCACTGGTCACTACTGGGATTATAACCATAAGATCAATTGGGAAAAACAGATTTCATATACAACAAGAATAAAACATTGTTGATGAGTTCAGAAACCTAACACACACACACACACACATATATATATATATATATATATATATATATATATATATATATATATATATATATATATATATATATATATATATATATATATATATATATATATATATATATATATATATATATGTGTATATATATGTGTGTGTGTTTGTGTGTGTATGCATATATACACATATATATTTATATATATATATATATATATATATATATATATATATATATATATATATATATATATATATATATATATATATATATATATACATATACATATATATACACACACAGTATATATTGCTTAAAAAATCACCGTAGATGCACGTGACTTAAGTGTATAAGCGAATTCCACAGGAAAATTACAGGCAGAAGTTCAGTACCAAGCGCTTTCACGTTTATTAACGCATCGTCTGGGTACAAATGAGACACAGATGAAAAGAAGGTTACAAGGTAAACAAAAAGAACAAGAATACCAGATGGTCAATTGTCAAAGGGTAACGAACAGAAAGATAATCCAGGATAATCCAGGATCAGGTAGTCACAAACTGAAACATAGACCTTACTACAAGAGATACGAAAGTTTAGCCATACAAAATCCAAAAACATGAATAAAATTGAATACCAGATGGTTAATTGCCAAGGGGTAATAAACAAAAGGGTAATCCAGGAAAATCCGGGATCACGCGGTCACAAACTAGAACCAAATACTTAACCATAAGAGATTCGGAATCTTACCCATTCAAGTGGCAGAAACATGTATAAAACTGAATACTTATTTTGCTTATATGTATCAACAACTTTTTTAATTATGAAGGCATCAAGTTTAAACAAACCAAGACTTAAATTTAGAACACTTTCATTACTTGACTTGATAAAACAAGATTCAGTGATATTCCTTTTAACTGTGTCGTTGCACGGGATTAAAGATCTTGCTAACTCAAGTTAACAGGATGACCTAAATCTCTCATATATACGAATAATGCATTCTATTATTTGGCCAGTTCTCACAGAATATTGGTGTTGTTTGATTCGTTGTGAAAGTGATATTCCAGTTTGTCCATAATATATTTTATCACATTTTTTACAAGAAATTTCATAGATGCAGCCAGAAACATCTCTAGGAGAATTTTTTATTACTAAACTGTTAACATTAAAATCACTGAAAACAACATTTGTGTTGAAAAGTTTTAAAATTCTAGGAATTTGTAAAAATCTTTCATCATACGGTAATTTGAGAATATTATGCTTGCTGAATTCAAGTTTGTTATTAGTTAAATAAAATGTTTTCCCGGCTCTTTTCCATGCTATATCTACAAAGGTCCCGGGTTATTTAAGTTTCAAAGCAATATCATAAATAGTTTTGATCTCAGCATCAATGAACTGCGGGCTACAAACGCGTAAAGCCCTTAAGAACAATCCAGAAAAGACAGAGAATTTAACATTTTGATGATGATTGGAGTAATAATGAACAAAAGAGGCAATGTTAGTTGATTTTCGAAAGACTGAAAAGGTGAAATTTCTATCTGTCTATGGACAGTTACATCAAGGAAATTCAAATTACAATTTCTCTCTTCCTCTACGGTAAATTTTATAGAATGGACTAAATTATTTAGCTTAACCAGAAATTCCTGGAGATTTTCGTGAACGGGCCAGATACAAAAAATATCATCCACATACCTACTGTATACCATATAACTTTTCGGGGCAAAATTCTTGGTAAGAATTTTGACTAAAAAAATTTAGTGTAAATATTGCCAAGGACAGGAGATAAGGGATTACTCATATATTATGCTGTCAGGAGAAATTGCTTATTGAGAAAATATATATATATATATATATATATATATATATATATATATATATATATATATATATATATATATATATATATATATATATATATATATGTATATGTATGATATATATATATATATATATATATATATATATATATATATATATATATATATATATATATATATATATATACATATATATGTATGTATGTATGTATGTATATATATAATTTTTCTGCACAGTTCTTGCTGTTCTTTGGAATAAGGAAGCTAATTCTAGAGGGAGATTTATGGATCAATTTAGCAGTGACCCAATGATCCTGAAAGCACGCTACAAGAGATCGCGGAGGGTTTAATGACTCGTGGATATGTTTGTGTGTTCCCATCTGATTGGACGAGAATTCATGTAATTTTCCTGGATTTTTTCCTCCTTTCTTTCTTTCTTAACTTCTCTCTCGATGATGTTAGTTTGAGATGTATAAGATGAAGATTTAGAATCAAGTCCCCCAACTGCTTTATGGCGCGACACTGAGTCCTCTCCCCTGATTTATTTATTCATTTTTTACTTTATTCCAAACACTAACCCAACGCACCATGTACACATCGCCGCTGTTAGTACCCTACCATTACAAACATGTGGGACTAAGATTGCCATATCTATTAGTCCATCTGTCTGTCTGCCTGACCCGTGTATTTGTCCTCATTGCGCCATTCACACTTGCATTGTCATTTCAACTCTACACAGTGGAAGGGACTTCAGTCAGACTTGATAAAAGGGCTGCTTGTATGTCACTGTGGTTGTCCCTCTTACATTATCATTACAAGTCCTCCTACATAAAGCAATTTAATTCAAACTGTGTAATGGAGATACTATCGTGCATAGATGTGCGCGAGGGCAGATGGTCCTTTTGTCTGTTCATCAGCTTGTCTGTTACTTAAATTTCATTGTAACTCCTCTTAGACAAAATCAAGCTTGACACAGTGGTCAACCATCGTGCATGAAGGGAAATCGTCTGTCTGTTGTCCCTTCTCTCTGTTTATCATTATGTCTGTCACGCTTGTAATCTTAGTTCATATTTTACAATTGACGGATATCAACAAGGGAAGATCATCATACTCCTCTGTCTGTCAGTGTGTCTCAACTCCTACATAGTTGTAGGATTTCAGTTGACCGTGCTTCAGGTAGTTACATTGCCGAAGTGATTTTAGTAAAAATTTGGAAAAAAATAGACCTTTCCACGTAGAAGTGCATGAGGGAAGATCCTCCATCTGCCTGATTCTATGTTGACCTATCAGTGTCTGTCATATTTATCTTGTCATCACAGCTTCCAGTGAATGGTTGAAGAGATTTCAGTCTAACTTGGCACAAAGGTAGATCTTTGTGCATAGATATGCACGTCGGTAGATCTTTCAATGAATAAATTTAACTTGATGTGAAGGGTCTCCCCCTGTGTTAAACCATGTATGTTTACGTACTGAACTGTCTATCCATCAGTATGTGCTTACCTTGTCATCACAACTCGTACTAGTTTGAAAGGATTACAGTCTATTTTGGTAAACAGTTTGGCAATATTGTATAGTTGTTCATAAAGGGAACTTGACCCGGAGTCTGTTCCAATATCCATTTGTCTGACTGTCATACTTACCCTGTTATAACAACTTCTAGTTTATTTTCTTGTGGGATGTGAATGGTTGGTCTGTCTGTCCAACTGTCTGTCAGTTTTTATTATAATTAGACCCATAATGCTCAGATGTATATGAAGGGCTAAAGTCCGCGCATATGTCTGTCTGTCTGTCACACTTACCTTAGCATCACAGCAATTTCAGCACAGCTGAAGACACTTGAATAAAATTTGGTAGAAAAGTAAACTGTCAAGTATAAATGCACTTAAAGGGAGAAGGTCCTTTATCCATCTTTGTCCATTTTTATGCATCTGGCCAATGAAACTCTTCTGGCAAGGTTGAAAGAGTGACTATCATTCAGAGATGTTTATAACGGGAGATCACTCATGTGTTAGTATGTTTGTCTGGCCATCTGCTTGTGGTCAGTGAGTTGTCGCTCTTGCTTCGTTATCGCAACTCCTCTTACAGGTTTGAGGAATTTCAGTCATAGTTGGTGCACGTGTCCAAAAAAAGAGATTATCCATCTCTGTATGTGTCAGTGTGTCGGTCATACTTCCTTTGTCATTGCAACCCCTCCAAAACGGTGGAAGGAATTTCAGACAAACTTAGTACAAAGGTAAACTATCATGCATAGATTTGCATGCTGGAAGATCAGTTGTCTGATTGTTTGTACACAACTTTATCCTTGGCCATAACTTTTGAATTATAAAGAAGATAGACACCATGCATGCTTACTCCGCTAATGAAAACCCGTGAGATTGCAAAAACGCTAGTTATATTGTGGCCTCTATCATGTTCATGCTAAAAATAGCTGCCACCAGAGAATTCGTTTTTCACAAAGAAAACGGGTATTCAAATGCTCATAGAGAAAAGTGTTGCATAGGCAATATTCTCTGCGTGCTGATTTCTCCATTTCTTGTCTGTTATTTAATACCTAGGCAGTGGATTTTTTTTATATCATCGTTCACAGCACCTCGGTTATTGATTCCACTGATATTGGTCTTTTTTTTTTTATATCAAAAGGCAAATTGTTTGGTCTTTTTTTTATATCCAAGGGGAAATTGTTCACACTTTATAATGCATAAATGTTAATTTGTTTTCATTTGTGCACATTTGTTTTCATTTGTAAGTCGGTCATACACTGCCAACCACAGGTTAAACTTGCTCCTTGTATAAGCAACCCGCCTTTTTCATGAAATTACTTCTCCTTGCAATGGATGCCAGGTTTTAAAGACTCTAGCCTCATTTTCCAACACAACAAAGAAGTGATTTCTTGCACATCTTACAGAATTACAGATTTGCTGCCTCTCAGGGAATTTAGGGCTTTCTGTTAGCAAAACCAGCTGAATTGGGATACCAGGGTAATGAACACCGTTTGACATAAGCAGATTAGTTGAATATGATTATGTTTAGGAGGTAGACTTTTTTTTGAAATACTAGAAAATACTATTACATTGTTACAAGAGTGTTAAGGGCTAAACTTGATTTTAGACTCCTGAATTTTTGCTTTTAAAAAAATGACTCCTTTGAATTCAAAATCTCTAAGATCAATTACATTACGAAATATCCCCAAAATGTAATTACGAGAGAAAATATAAAATGTATTATAACTTTTTCCGAATCTTTATCATTTACGAAGTAACATTTATTTTTCTGATTAGTATTTTTCTGTTGTGAAGTTGGACAAATTCTTACTTGATTTCTTATCCTATTAGGGCTTTGCATAATTATGTGAAAAAAGATTATTATGGGAGGATAACGATGAACGATAATTACCTGAAGCAATTGGGGGCTGGCGAGCACCGTTTTGTGAAATGCATCGTAGGCAGCAGCTGTTGAATTTAATTTGCGTTACACTAATTGGATTGCACATTCTCTCTCTCTCTCTCTCTCTCTCTCTCTCTCTCTCTCTCTCTCTCTCTCTCTCTCTCTCTCTCTCATTTTAATTATCAGAGGCATTATAAAATTTGTGGATATTTATTTCATTGTAGGTTCCACAGACATTTCAAAATATGCTCTCTCTCTCTCTCTCTCTCTCTCTCTCTCTCTCTCTCTCTCTCTCTCTCTCTCTCTCTCTAAGTGTCAAAGATCCAAAGTAGTTATTTATTAATTACTGGTTTGATATTCTTCGTTAGACAATAATATCACTGTTATTAGATGCTGAAAATTGACAACTGAATCGAGCCTACAAATGTCAGTTGTTTTGGGGTGCGGATATAAACTACCCTCGGGCAAAGGAGCGCCTAGTGAAGGTTTTTGGAGTTCCTTGGCAGAAGGGAACGCATTTTGAATGGTAGAGAAGTTTCTCCTCAGGCCGACGGCACCCACGCTTTCACTCTGTGAGATGCTGGGAAAGGAAAATAATAACACTCGCTCCGTTCTGCTTGTTGAAGTAACAAATGGCAGGGCATATTAGATTTGTGTACCCATTTCTCGGACTGATACGACAAAAAAAAAAAAAAAAAAAAACCTACTGCGTGTGGGCATACTAATGGTGTGTGGATGTTAACGAGAAAAGGCGTGTGTTTTATGAAGCTGAGACATTTCTGTTTGTTGCGAAAGCAGTTTGATATTCAGTGCTGGAAATGTTTGCGTAAGTGCTTAGTCGCGACACATCAAGCGCGCAGATAATTAAGAGTCCGTCAACCTGAGATGCCATGGGACCGGAAGCTTGCATCGGCATTTCTCTTTGGAACCTTCTAGAAGGAGTTCCTAGTTTTAACTGGTTTATAGGTGAGGCGTCGAGGCATGTAAGTTCATTTGTACATACCTGTATGTGCTTCGTGATCAGGCCTTTCATGTTATGATGTTTTATTCTGCTTGGAGCCGAGCAGTGGCGCGGACACCTAGTCTGAGGCTGTCGCCTAAATGGTGAATTTTGGAGATAGACGTTAATTACATTAATTATTGTTGTTATTTTGTACCAGTGATTTTGTTAGTTTTGGTTTTGTGTCATTCTGTTTATGTTCATGTATTTTGATGGGGTGAAAAACGTAATGTGCCTCAAGCTAAAGGAGATATTTTCTCCTTTTTGCAGGTGTTTCATGACTGTGGGCATGAATGACACATGTGTGTCATGTATGACAAAATGGGGGCAGGTGTGCACCTGTTAGAGTTTGGCAGTTATGGGAATATGGCCAATTGAGACTGGTACGAGACGGGAGGAGGTCTCGTTTTTCTCAGTGTTTTTAGGAGTATTTTATTTGGTTGCATTTTTAATAATTTTCCATTTTGACTGGGTACCATAATTAACCTGTTCATGCTGTTTTTTTTTGGTAGAATAAACTTTATTTTTGTAAAGGGGATTTAATAGAGAGAGAGAGAGAGAGAGAGAGAGAGAGAGAGAGAGAGAGAGAGAGAGAGAGAGAGAGAGAAAAGGAACCTCGCAACTGCTGATCTACAAGGATGCCAACTGGACTTCAGTTAAATTTATACCCCCTGAAAGGGGATGTAACATGTATGATAGTTGATATGAGTAAAGAAACTCAGCCACGGTTCGGTGGTGGCCTGTGTTTTTAGTACCTATAGTGGTGCCAAGTACAGTTATGGCTAACTTTAACCTTCAAAGAAAATAAAAAATACTGAGGCTAAAGGGTTGCAATTTGGTATGTTTGATGACTGGAGGGTGGATGAAAAAGTGCGGACGGACAGACAGAGCCGTCACAATAGTTTTCTTTCACAGAAAACTAAAAAGGTTGAAACCGTTGGGAGTAATCATTTGCAAAGTGCGTGTGACGCAAGAACGAATGAAAATGGGGCGATAGATAAAAGTGGTAAAAAGATTTGCTCGGATGAAATAATAATAATAATAATAATAATAACTTTATTTCCAATTGACACTGGTTATTCTACAGTGCATACATATATACATAGTTAAAATGAAAGATCAGTAGTTAAAATGAATTCATAGTAAGGGAATACTAATCTAACAGACATTTTTCAACTTATTCTTAAAAGAATGTAGAGTGGCTGCCTTGATATCTTGTGGTGTTTCATGAACGCTTGAGCCGATATCTGTTGTGTTTTTTACAAGAAGATCACTACCCTGACGCGTACAAACTCCTGTTACTGAGTTAACCATACTGTTCAGCCATTCCGGTAAAATACCTCTTAAAACTTTTGATCTTTTTTTAACCATTTTTTTTTCAGAACATAAACTTTATTTTTATCAACAGCTACTCTGGCAGCGAAATTACAAGTTTTTGAATTTTGTCAAGAGAGTACACCCCATACCTTAAAACAATAGATGAGGAGACAAGTGACTGAACGACAATCTGGCGCGTGGAAGTTCAAAATTATCTTTACTCTATTCAAGTAAATAAGTATGCCCGTCGCCTTTTGCATATTTCATCAATAGAGAATCAAAAGTCAGAAAACGGAAAAGACGCCTAAATTTTTCACAACTTTCATAGGCTTGATTACTGCCATTGACCCTCATATTATCAATGGATGCCAATTGTCTTGAGCCTATAAAAATACACTGACATTTAATAGTAGGCCATGTCTCTGTATGTCTTGGCCTTCTCCAAGACTGCTTCAGCCCTTCTTAATAGATCACTTATGTTATTTGCAAGTATGATTTGTGTATCCTCAGCATAGAAGAAAATACAGGTAGTGATTCCGCCAAATGATTGGTCCTAAGATAGATCCTTGCGGGACCCCAAATGATACCTCGCATCTATATGACAATGTGTCCATTAACTTGACTGACTGGAATCGATTAGTGAGATATTATCAAAAAGATGGATCTATTCTTAGTTTTATACATTTATCTAATAGAATTTTTGTGGTTCACGCTATCAAAAGCTTTGGATAGATCCAGAAGCAGTGATATCTTTTTATTTTCTATGTTATCATCTGATCAGTCAAAAAGAGCTGTCTCAAAACCTAAAGCCATGCTGGTGTTCCATAAAAGTGTCAAAATGGTCCAGTGAGAAGAATGGAATGCTAAATTGGTTTCAAGTGAATAATTTTTAAGTCCTAGGAGAAAGTAAGAAAATGCATAGACGGTACTGGAATAATCTTTATGTGGCATAGAGAAAGCTAATGAAAGAAATTGTACTTATGCAGTGTGTAAGATATTGAGTAGTGTATTTTGCTGGAAAAGTGACTCGGGAAAAGTGTGTGTGTGGGAGTGGTCATCTAAGGAGGATGGAGCAGTGAATGTTAGCAGTTTGGTGAAAGAGTGGAAGCGGTTAATTCACGTAGGTATTTAGGAGTAAATGTGACCGATCATGGTAGAATGAGAGATGAATCAAACCACGAAAGAGAAGCAGCATTAAAATTAATAAGGTTTACGCTCTACCTCTGTGAGATTAGCGTCTGAGGGAACAAAACTGAAATGCTTGAAAGGAGGTTAGTACTAAAGTATCTTCTTTTGCAAGTGAAGTGTTGAATATGAGTGGAAAAAAGATGGAAATTTTTGAGTTGAATTGTATGACGGGCGTTAAAAAGTTGAAGAAACAGAGGTACATCGATATGTTAAGTGTCTTGAATGAAAAAATTGTTTAATAGTTTAGAAATGGTATAGTATCGATGGTGATAAGTTTGTATTATTCGGAATTTTTTATGAAAAGTGCTAGCTAATTGGGAGGGTACATGATGGTGTACGGTGTAGCCATACGACGTGTCTTTGGTTTATTTTTGGCGCAGCAACTAATTGGAGAAAATGGCTTATAAACGAGACGCAAAGTTTCCTTTTGCTTACTCCAATATGGGGAGAGAGAGAGAGAGAGAGAGAGAGAGAGAGAGAGAGAGAGAGAGAGAGAGAGAGAGAGAGAGAGAGATTGGGTAGGGGAAGAAGCGGTGTCTTGGCTAACTGCTGATAGATACCAGGTATTTGTCCTTTTACTTCATTCTTTCACTTATCTGTAAATAATGCTTCATATAACCTGTTGATCTAGCTGGGCATAATAAAAGTTTGTGATATAAACTCTATCTGCCCATGTGCTTCATAGGGTGGTGATATCACCAAAACGTGACTGATGTGACGGTGGTGTTGTTGGTGATATATCTCTTGACGAAAGTGGCTACTAGTTAGTAACGATAACAACATTCACCTTTCCCATGTATTACTCGTCCAATGTTTTTGGACTGTGTAAATGAGTGACTTAACGTTGCATTTGTGCATAAATCACGTAAATATCAGGATTTTAGACAGCCATTTCGATAGTGTTTTGAAGAATAAATATTGAGTGAATTTATTTGTGTGTGCCTAATGGAAAACTTGATTATAAAGTTCTGAAAAAGGTTAAATATATTGTTTGACCGTGAATTTGTGCTTATGTCATACGAAACTCCTATTTGGCAATAAAATTATAATTTTCTAAATATGTTTCCCGAGGTATTTCTTGAATAAAATTATATTTTGTTGTAAGTTGGATGTGATTTGACGTAACGGCTAGTGACATGTACTGGATTAATCTGTAGATTAAGTAATTTGACGCTTTTTAATAACTTTGCCTGTATATACTGTAGGTATTATTGATATTGACTTGATAACAAGGCTGTTGTTCAACGTGCAAGAACTGATGTAAATCATAACTTAGCGAGAAAGAAATATTTCAAGAATGGCTGACATTAGGTTGGATGATTTCATAGTAACTGGTCGGAACTCACCCTGTTGATTTCCTGTCATCTTAGCCCTGTCTCGTTTAACTATACGTTAAATTCAGTAAAATTTGCAGTGTCTAATTTTGTATACATTTTTGTCACGTGGAGTAAATTGCAGCAGCCTGCCTATGATCAGATAAATAGCATGAAATATTCAAAGGTTAACTCGTGCTTAATTGAGATGCATGTCATGAAATATCTTCTGTAACAGCGCTGAAGTACGATGAAACTTTTGCTTACAGACGATAAATGTTTTAAGCTCCATTTGTATTCACTGCTCGCGCCGTTTCTTAATCTCGATGTGACGTTTCCAATGTAATTTGATGTCGGTGCCTGCATACTTGTTAAACAAAGCGTAATTGTTTTGTCCTGTGGTTCTGCACCAGTTCTTATTACCCTTTCTCTTTGTTTCTGTGCACTTGAGTCTCTTTGTTCGTTTATAATTATTGGAGGCATCTTAGGTGTAACTCTATGGAGTTTGCTTATTGAATTGTGCAAACGGATTGCTTTTAAATAAGTCGTCACGTTCTGTATCTGTTTGGAAGGTTCGTATGCTATATTAATTAAACTAGTATTATGATTATATCTGGTTATCATTTATTCTTGGTGAAAAGACTTACGCTGTGGCGTTTTCAAGACGATCTCTCTCTCTCTCTCTCTCTCTCTCTCTCTCTCTCTCTCTCTCTCTCTCTCTCAATCATAACTCAATTGCCTTTGCAGCAACTTTCTAGTGTTTTAGGAAAGGATTTT
Organism: Macrobrachium rosenbergii; assembly: GCF_040412425.1. Lineage (NCBI taxonomy): Eukaryota > Metazoa > Arthropoda > Malacostraca > Decapoda > Palaemonidae > Macrobrachium > Macrobrachium rosenbergii. The sequence continues at coordinate 19,460,311 of NC_089743.1, read as the reverse complement.
GCTTTTTCCATTTAAGTTAATTATTTCTGTGTAAAGTTTCTGATCCCTCATGATTGCATGTTGCTATTTTTCTTTCTTTCTTAATATAGCGTAAGTTGCCTTTGCCTTGGCTTTCTTGACCTTTGCCTACGCCTATCGTTGGTAATTTTGTAATCTCTGTGATTAAGACTTGTTCTTCTTTTATTCTGATGCAGCTTATGTCGATCAGAATTCTCATTCATATGCACTCTCTCTCTCTCTCTCTCTCTCTCTCTCTCTCTCTCTCTCTCTCTCTCTCTCTCTGTTAAGAGACAATTCAGTGTGGCCGTTTATATTATAACTAATCACAGTGAGTATACTGTAATTATTATGTATATTCATGTATATATGTTTATATTTATATATACATATGTATATATGTAAATATAATTATATATGTTTATATTTTATATATATATATATATATATATATAATTATATATGTTTATATATATATATATATATATATATATATATGTATATATATTATATATATATATATATATATATATATATATATATATATATATATATATATATATATATATATATTTATATATATTATATACACACACGCAAATATTAAGGCGCTAATTTAGTTAATTTCCAGTTCACTATAACTAGGGAGTAACTTATACCCAATCGGAATTATAAGTGATAAGTGCTTTGTCACCAGTGAAATTCAAATCACTGTTTCGTAAAGAAACGACAAAAATACTGTGACTTTGACCACTGAGCCATCAATAGTGGCATACTTTGATACTAGTATGCCTGTTGATTTCAGATTTTTGTACGTGTCAAAGTTCCTCGTTGGACGGGTTGGTAGAGTTCTCGGATAGCACTCTGCTATGCCCGCGTTCGAGTCTCCAGCCGGCCAATGAAGAATTAGAGGAATTTGTTTCTGGAGATAGAAATTCATTTCTTGCTATAATGTGGTTCGGATTCCACAATAAGCTGTAGGTCCCGTTGCTAGGTAACCAATTGGTTCTTAGCCACGTAAAATAAGTCTAATCCTTCTGGCCAGCCCTAGGAGAGCTGTTAATCAGCTCAGTGGTCTGGTTAAACTAAGGTATACTTAACTTGTACGTGTCAAGCCACCTACACCATTGTAGCTGACTGGTAAGGTTATAACGCGTGTATAATCATAAATTTTTGTCAAATACACAGTGACATTTTTGATTAATATTAAGCCCCAAATTTCGTTTGATATCCCGTTCACTACACTTCGGGAATAGCTTACACGCAAGGGGAATTATAGGTGATAAGTGCTTTGTCACCTGCAGGATTCTAACCGCTGCCTGACTTAGTAACAAGGAACATACGGTGATTTTAATCATAGAGTCATCATAAGAGGTATAAGTATGCTGTGCATAGGCCTGTCAAATTCAGAATATTGGTCTTAGAATCGATATCAACCCACCGCCACCGTGATCGTGGATTGGCAAGTTTGTAACATTTGGCGAAATATGAATATTTGTCCCAGACACGTGACATTTTTTTTTATATTCACAGATATTAAGCCGCAAATCTCGTTTAATATCTAACCTAATATACCTCCTCGGAACAGATGTTAAGCCGCAAATCTCGTTTAATATCTAACCTAATATACCTCCTCGGGAATAAGTTACGCCTAAGCGGAATTGTAATTGAGAAGTGCTTCATCATCAGTGGGATTAGAATCGCTACCTAGTTTAGAAACAACGAGAATACTGTAGCTTTGACTGCTGAGCCATCGAGAGAAGTATAAGCTGATATCAACTCTACGGTACATTTACCTTTTGAATTCAGGTTTCTGTATTTAGAAATTTGTGGCTTGATATTTGTGAGTATAAAAAATGTTACGGTTTATGTGACAAAAAATTCATAAATAGCCAGGTGCTATCATGGTGTAGCTAGGTTTATACCGATTCTAAGTATGAAAACCTGAATTTGGCAGGTTTATGTACAGCAGAGTCGATATCAACTTCTACCTCTGTTGATGGCTCAGTGGCGAAATGAGGCAGTAGTTTGAATCCCATTAGTGATGAAGGACTCATCACTCATAATTTCCCTTGTGGGTAAATTATTCCCGAAGTACAGTGAATTGAATATTATACAAATTTGTGGTTTAATATTTTTTAATATAAAAAATGCCATGGTGCATGTGATAAAAATTCAGTCACCCCCGTGCTATAAACTTGACAGCCAGCTATCATGGTAGAGGTGGGTAGATGTCGATGCTAAGTACAAAAATCTGAATTCGACACGCATTTATACAGCACAGTAGTCGATATGAACTTATACTTATCTTGATGGCTCAGTGGTTAAAATCACCTCATTTTCGTTGCATCTAAGCCAGTCATTGATTCGAATCTCACCAGTGATGAAATATTTACCACTTATATTTTCCCTTTGGGTGAAGTTACTCCCGAAATATAGTGTATTGGATAGTTAAACAAAATTTGTGGCATGTTGGTTGTGAATATAAAAAGACACGGTGTATTTGACATATTTGACACCGAATACTTCACAAAACATAACTATATGCAGTTTTGAGAAACAAGTGATGTGAAATTCTAATTTCCATCTAAAAGTAGGAAAGTGGTTAAGAAAAGCAAGGGTCAGAAAGAGGAATGTGTAAGTAAACCTATAATCATTGGTGTTTATTCCTCAGCATGAAACAAACTTTAGGTAAATCGGAAAATAAATCTACATTCAAACTGATCTCCAGTCCCACTTTTGCTTTATTTTAAGGGTTTCTGACATACAAAGACCTAAGCAATGTTTAATTATATATATTTAATATATATATATATATATATATATATATATATATATATATATATATATATATAAAGTCCTTCAAAGAAGGCATCATGCTTACCCTATACAAAAATGGGAAAAAAGCACGTTAAAAGAAGAAGAAGAAGATAGAGAGAGAGAGAGAGAGAGAGAGAGAGAGAGAGAGAGAGAGATGTATATCTATAAATATATATATATATATATATATATATATATATATATATATATATATATATATATATATATATATATACTTGTCTTATGTGAGTGTGTTTGTGTATAATGTTACAGAACATGGACATTTCGAACTAGTACTAAACATTGCTTAGGTCTTTGTCGAAACCTTTAACGTAAAGCAAAAGTGGGACTGCAGATCAATTTGAATCTAGATTTATTTTCCGATTTATCTAATGCTTGTTTCATGCTGAGGCATAAACACCAGTGATTATAGGTTTACTGACACATTCCTCTTTCTGACCCTCGCTTTTCTTAACCACCTTTCCTCCTTTTTGATAAAAACTCGAATTTCGCATCATTTACGTTTATCAAATATACATATTGTATTGTTTTGTGAAATATTCAGTGTCAAATATATATCGCCTTTATTAAAAAATTCCCTTAAGAATGTTTAGAACGCATATATCTTTTATATTCCAAATATACACATATATCTATATTTTTTCTGGGAAATTTTGAACTGTATTTATGTTTAGACATTTCAGCACATGCCCCAATATACATGGAAAAATTGGCAATAAAGAGGCATGATGAAAGAGAATTCAACAAACTAAGCTTATTGTAATAGCACAACAGTAGATTTTAGCGAATTCTCTGTTTTCCCTGCACATTCCAATTTTAGACTTTTTTTTTTTTTTTTTTTTTTTACCAAACCTTTTTTTTTTTTTTTTTTTATCTTTGATATTCTGTGAACTACAACTACCCTGATTGTTGAGATTCCACCTCCTAAGATGTGGGTCACGGCATCTTAATAAAAATCTTTGGGAATATATGTTAAGCCAAAACCTAAATCCGTTTCCAGGCACCCAGCTGCCATTGCTCATCAGGCTTAGTCACCAACGTTTGTGTTTGATTAAGGGGTAAGACCACCTCATGGCTTCACTTGTCTTATCAGAGGGGGGTGTCGCAAACTCCTCTCCTGGTTTTGCTTCTCTTTTTTGTGCCGACAGTATATTTCCCATAACCAAGGTGATCCAAACTCTTCAGGCTTTAGACGTCCATGATTGATTGCAGTACAAGGCCCGCTCTCCAGTTACCGTTTGTCTCCTGTTGCTACTTACAATAAATATGAAAAGGGCAACATCAGGAAACTTAATTATGCATTATTTTAACTTATGCCAGGTCATATCCAAATATCTGAAATTGCATAAAGGTTTTTTGAGGTATGTAGGATTTTTTTAATTTATATTATTGGTGTGCAATTTATATCCATGTATGGGGTAGCATACTCAGTCGCCTCAGCAAACTTGATAATATGTATGACCCAAGTCGCCCTTCATTAAATTTTTTTGTTCATTATTGATTGCTGTATTTTCCCAAGTCCAAATAGCCTTCTACCCATGTTGATTTGATTAGTAGTACCTGAAAAGTCCAAAATCGTATACTAAGAGTCGAAGTACAGGATATCAGAAATTCAGAGTACAAGCAGAAAAATCCCAAAAAATATTATTAAATAACGATTTTCAAGTAAATCCACTGGGGTAAAGAAGTATATCTTGATTCCCGAATGTTTATAAGAATTTTCTTGGATAAGAGCGCAGATGATCTTTCTACAAGGCTTACAAGAGGGGCCAGCTGCCAAGAAGTGAAAAGACCTTTGATTAATTTCAAAATTACATTTTTGTTAGCCTCCTCAGTATTAAATGCTGCAGACATACTTCATGGTCAGTTGACATGGCCCAATGTTAAAAAGATAATCCGATTAAAATAAACATATAAAATTAGAATTCTTAACGCAAAAAATACGAATTTCGTGTCGGTAATGGGTACGAATGAAAAGATTCATATTTAATATTTCAGAATTGAGCAAGATGTATAAAAAAAATATTGACAAAAATTCAGGAATAGAATTTAATTATGTTAGAGATGTAGAATCTCTTTCCAAGAGAAAGAAATTTCCGGCCGTTTAGGGTAGTTATTATCTTAAGGTGTAAAAAATGGAGTGATAACATTAACAAAATAATGGCAATTCAAGTGACTGAAATAAAATCTGTTGAATCTTCTGTGGATATGCACCATGTCGATATAAGACAAGCAACCTAATAAGAAACCCATCAACTGATACAGGTTTTGGCCACAAAGCTGGACAGACAACATTTTAACCTGTTAAGGTGCTTTTAGCACTTTGTGTAGGCAAAGAGAGATAATACAAGTTAAGTATCTTTAGCATTTCAATAAACTTTTAAAGGATAAATCCAAAAGCTAACCACCACGAGGTGCATGGTGCTTGCTTAGCTACCACGAAGAGAAGAGAATATAAGAAAAACAAAAAAGACAAGGAAAAAGAACGATATAACACTTGGTAAATTGCAGCATTGTATGACGTAAGTGACAGTGGGGGGAGAGAGATAGGGAGAAACATAATAACATGAGTTGACAGTTTATATGTGAATATTCTTTGAACAAAGCATGACGAATTGCAAAACGCTGATAATGTATGCAGCTATAAATAACGATAATAAAGAAGGGAACTATTATGACTAACTTGCATGTACGACGGTGATAAAAGGACAACTGGAGAGATAAAGAAAGTGAGGTAATAACTAAACTTATTGCGATAAATCATGTGAACATTTTACAGATCAAACAGTGAATTGTACGAACGGTGCATTACAGTGCCAAAGGCCGGACAACAAAAGAGCAAACTACCACGGTGTACATAAGTACAACAAAGGATCCAAAGGTAGTAGAAATGAGAGAGAGAGAGAGAGAGAGAGAGAGAGAGAGAGAGAGAGAGAGAGAGAGAGAGAGAGGGAAAAATCTTACTCATGACATTTACAAAACCCAGACTGATTTTTAACCCCAAATAAATTATATTGTGTGGGATTAATTAGAAACATCATGGATTTTATGAGACATCTCCTTAATATAACGACGTCTGATGCCTTTCCTGCATCAGTGTTGAATAATCTGCTGTCCAGGCTATTCTGAAATGTTTGGTATATTGGCCAAGGCAGCACCAATCACGTGAAGGTTGATATTTGCCGTATGACACTCACGGTGTGCTCCAAGGCCGAGGGACATTTGACGGGCCACCCATGCAATAATTCAGCGGGCCTAATAGGGCTACCTAGCGTGTCTTTCCCATTACATGAAAAGTGGCAAGGTTGTGAAAGCGATAAGGCACTAAAAACATTTATGTATATAGTTTCAAGTCGTCTTGTTTCAAGTAAGGTCTCGATTTCTATGAATCATGATAGAGCGTTATAGTAACATTTGAGTCTTTGTAACGAACTGCAAATCTTGGCATGACAAGTAGTTTGATAGGCTGTGAACCACACACATGTAGAGCTTTTGATTCAGTGCCAATTATGAACTGTACAAGAGGGGCATTCTTATATCCAGGTACTGTATGTATATGTGTGTATATATATATATATATATATATATATATATATATATATATATATATATATATATATATATATATATATATATATATATATATATATATATATATATATTACAATTTTACCTGAGGAAATGCTTATCATGAGCCAGTTATACACTCTAAATGAATGATTTAGTTACTTATCTCAATATCTTTCTAGTATCTGACTGCTGTTGACTCAGGTAATCGTAAAAAATAAAGAAAAGGGGGAATATAACTGAATTGAGGGCTCTAATCACAAGGCAGTTGTAAGTAAACATATCAGGGTAAGTTTAAGATTACGTATATTTACATTATATGAACAATCAGAAGATGAAGTGAACTAAGCAGGCAGGTAAGGCCTGAGAGATTATAATTATAATAACTAGGAACACTTGAAGGTATATCCTGTCGCTGCGACGATGCTGATAAGGGGCATCGTGGACTCATGACGGGCAAGGCCCACTCAGGGGAGAATTCCACAGCTAATGATTCCTCTGTAAACGGAGAGATTTACGAATTAAAGGCCAGTAAAGACACAGTAAAGCATGCGTAGGACAAGGCAGTGCACAGGGGGTACCAAGGATACCTTGAACAATACATAACGCTGCACTAACAAGGCAAGGTTAATGCAAAATACTGACTTACAAATGAAATAGGAAGTTTATTATGTGAATTAAAGCAGTATGACTGAATGTAAAGAACCTTTGCAACAGATCACTTTACCTTATAGAAGAGGTGGCTAAAAGGCTTCACTGGTAAGAATACTAAGGCCCCTACAAGATAGGACCATGTGGTAGGGGCATGGTGCTCTGAAGGAGGTGGGAATGCAAAGGGAGGATGGTGACTTGCTCATGTCCAGATATGTCTCTAACTTCTTGTTCCTTCGGTCAGACCTTTTAAGACCTTGTGTCAGGTATTATGATGCTTCCCTGTGCAGTTGGGGTTAGCTGACATCATTGTTCCTCTATGCACGTGCATCATTTGAATCGGGGTCCCGCATGGTGAGCCAATTCCAGATGTTTGCCCCTCTCTCTTAATCCACACCGCCGGCTCTATTCTGCCTCCGGCCAGACTTAATCTCCTCACAGCCTCATGTTCTGAAACAAAGGCTTCCCACAGTCACATGTCCAAAAAGAGAAAGTGGGAGAGGTAAACAGAGTGCAATTAACAGGTTTTAAGGAGGGGCCAATATTCCTTTCACCCTTCCTTGTCAGGCAGTACTAAGCAATGCATGGTATTTTTACCTTTAACCTTTCAATTAATCTTTTGGTAGCTTGGATGCTTGTGAAGATGTAGCAACTCCCCGCCCAATTTGACATCTTGCACCTTCACTCACCTATGAATGTCTACCAAACCAAGGATTTAGCTGACAAATGCTTTACACTACTCTACTTTTCTCCTTAATGACACTCATGTATTTTCATCAACCTAAACTTCTCTGCTACATATGAGATATTTGAAAAAATTTACTTGACAAAGCATTCAACATGTAACGTTAATCGTAGCGTGAAAGAACAGGTTTTAACATTAAATTACTGTTACTTTTGAACATGAATTTGTTAAGGAACTATGAGTAAATTATCGTAAATATTAAAATAAAATAAATCATAAGCTAATGTTATTTTAAAACGGGGACTGTTCCAAATACAAGGAAGTTACTGTATATATCAAAATACACTAACTTTAAATGATTTCTTTAAGGTAAATCTTAAAAGAAGTGTGAGTAAATTATCTTAAATATTAAAATGCAATAAGCCACCAGCTACTATTATTCTAGAGCAGGAACTGTTACAGATATGAGAAAGGTATCGTAAATATTAATATACAATAACTGTAAGTGATTTCCTTAAGGTAAATCTTAAAATAATCGTGCACTTAACTTTTAGCAGTAGTTGTTACAGTCAAAGACATGCAATTAGTTGGCCTTGATGAGGCATTACAATGAAGTATACATGGTCTTCGGTTAGGTGTTGCCATGTTACTTAAGTCGACAGCACAGTGCCAAATGCGGCACTGAGGTCAGTGGTGCTCAAGGTCACGGGTTAAGTACAATGAAGGACAGACAGATATGTAAATACACGGTCTTTCCGAGTCATGGACTTGGGATTTAAATTACAAGGAAATAACAAAGAAGACAAATGACGGATTCCAGAATAAGTAATGATTGTTGAAGAAAAACGATGATGAATGTGCCAAAATTATACTCTTTAGCCTATGAAAATGACTTAGGTTTATTCTTTAGCCCAAGGGGCTTGCAGGCAGTCAAAGGACACGACTCCTTTGACAGGATTATCTGTCAACATCTACGATAATGGCACTCTGCCAAGTTGGCACTTATATGATAATACTAAATGGCTTTGGCATGTATGATTTTAAAACGTATCATGCTTTTATGGGCATGAGAGGGAAGTCATAGGACTTATGAATTTGAAATGTCTGTCAGTTTGCACTCTGCATTGGCAGAGTGGGAAGTAAAATAAAATTTGCGCCTTGGTAAGGCATGAAATAAATGTAAGAGATACTCAAAAGGAAAAGAGAGGGGAAAAAAAGAAAATGTTAAAGGAAGAGAATAACATACAGGATTGTAAGGAAAAGAAATAGGCGAAGACTCTTTCTGGATAGAGGTGCCAAAGAACTTTGTAGGGTAAAAGGATGGCACTGTGCCAGATTTGCACTGGTGCCAGGAGAGCTCAGCAGCTCTCCTTAGGGTACCTGATGTTACCTACGCCCCTGATTTGTGACGCAGATCTCTTTCAGGTTGATGGTTCTCCTTGGTAGGGAGATCGGTCAAACCGAGCCCATATTGGCTTCTTTGGCCGGGTGAAGCAGGGGTATTTGTTCCAGTCTCTACCCCAAGTCGTTGCAGTTCCGTGAGTTCATTGGCCATTTGAGACGCGGCAGAATCCTTACTGATGGTAATGTCTGCGGGGGACTGGGAAAGAGAAGAGGAGGTCGTGATGGGCATGATAGGCTCACAGGTTACCACGACCAGCTCAGGCACAGGTTGCGAGGCCACACCTTCAGGTTGAACTTCCTCTGTGGTCGGAAGAATCTGTCTCCCTTATTGGCACTGGTAGCGGAGCCAAGCTGGGAGAAGAGAGGGGATCCAGATTAAGATCTCTTGGATGGAGATCGGGGGCGTGCTCTGGTGCTGGCACTAAGGCAGGGTCAGGCACTAGTATTTGATTTGGAATTTGCTCGTTGTTCGGGACACTGCTCAGTCACTCAAGTGGCACTGGCAGAGATTGTGAATCAAGTTTGGGATCTCTGGGAGGGAGATCTATTTGGTGCCTTGGCACTGGCACTGGGGCAGGACCTGGCACTGGAATGGGATCTGGAATCGATTTTGATGGAAGTGGCCACTGCATATTGTATTCCAGTGGCACTGGCAGTGGAATGAATGCATGCATTTGAGGCTTACACATGCCAAATGAATGATTTGAGGGGTTTGGACCCCTGGATTGCTGTAATTTAGATGGGGACTGGAAGTCCTGTCCCAGGAGGATGTCATAACCCTCAGGAATATAACTTACTACTGCAAAGTTGCAGATTTTTTATCTATGAGGTCTTTTGACTCTCACTGAACTGAACAGTAGGAAGTATCATTTTAATTTGATTAATACCCTCAATTGTGATGAGTTTACGTCTGTTAATGCCAGATCCATAGGGAACTTTGTCCTTTCTTATGAGGGAAATTTGTGCGCCAGAGTCATGAAATGCCTAGACCTGGCGTGCAGGGTAGCTGCCTTGAGGAGGGGCCACATATATGGGACCCTCAGCTGGAGGGCCTAAAGACTTTGGATTTGTAACTGCCAAAGCAATGGCAAGAGTACTTGATATATTACAAGGGAATTTTGCCCATGTGGGTGAGTGGCCATGAAACTTGCAAGCAGTGCAATAGCTCTGGCTGTAATCTCTTCATGGCATTGCCCCTGTGGAGGGTGCAGGCTTATTAGTTGGTAGATTCCCAGGAGAGGTTTGAAAGGCACTGTGGGCTGTGCCTGGGGCTTGTTTTGGCACTGCTCTGTGGAATGTCTGGCTTTCTTGCAGAACCCACATATGGGTTTCTTATGGGGGTGCCCATTCTTGGGAGGTTGCTGGGAGTTGGTTGAGGCAGGTTAGGAGGGATATAATTTTCGTCCATGGGAAAACTAAGATGAGGATGATTCGTATCCCAGATGTCAGCCCAACGACAGCACTCGACCACAGTCTTAGGCGCCTTGTCGCACAGATGGGTGGTGAGGGTTGGCAGGGCATAATGTAAAAAGTCCCTGAGCTGGAAAAGTTTGAGGATTTCATCTGCACTAGTGGCTTTCAGAGATTCTAGCCATCGTTTTAAGGCTTGGGTCTTTTTAAAAATCCACTCAGACCAGGTTTGGCCTGACTCTTTGGGCATATTTCTCCACTTTTTCCTCCAATGGTCGGGAGTTATTTCAAAAGTCTTTATGATGGCTTGGTGGACATGGGTGAGATATCCTTGATTCCCAGGATCAGAGACACTTCTTCAGTAGAGGGCTGATAGGTCCTCAGGACTGTTTCATTATGGTCGAGCCAGGCTTCATGCTCAGCTTCGTCCCATTTTCTTATGAGGGAGCCTACACTGCTAAAGGTTGAATGTGGAGAGGGTGTTGGTGTGTTGCACATCCCTTGGGCTGCCATTGCAAGCTGATGAGCCCTTTCTTTCTCCTTCTCTTCTCTTTCTTACTTCTTCTCCTGCCTTTCTGCCTCTTCTCGTTCCTCCCCGGCTATTCTTTCTTTCTCCTCCTGCCTTTCTGCCTCTTCTCGTTTCTCCCAAGCTATTCTTTCTTGCTCCTTCTCCTGCCCTTCTTTCTCATCCTTCTGTCCTTCTTTTCTTTGGTTCACCTCATAAGACATGATTTGTTTGCAGGGAACTGACTTGTTTTACTTTTGTCTCGTAGGACGTGGTTTCGGATTCACATACAGACTTGGCCGGCTTGGTTTGGGGAGCGTTTGCATGTTCTCAAGATTTTGGGGGTGTGCCTCGTAGGGCGGGGCTTTGTTTGCAGGGAACTGTTTTGTTGGATTTATTTTTGTCTCATAGGAAGTAGGTTCGAATTCATGCACGGACTTGGCCGGCTAACAGCGTGAATCTTAAATCTTGGCTCGGGGAGCATTTGCCTGTTCCCAAGAAAAGTTTTTAGTTTTGCCTCATAGGGCTTGGCCTTGTTCGCATTGAACTGGTTTGTTTGATTTCTTGGTTTCCTTGTGATAATGAATTTTTAGAGGAGCCCCAGTATGTGTTAGGTTCAGGAACTCAGAGTGTCGTAAACACTTAAAGTAACCCCAACAAAAGGATGTAGTGTAAACGTTAATAAAAAAAAAGGAAATGTTTTGAAAGACACTGGGTTACTGGTGACAAGGAGGTTAGGTTTATGTACAGATGCAAATTGGTGGTTTAGAAACTAGCTGGGTTTAGAAGTACGCTTCTACGTATGCTTATAGGAGTGATAAGTTCATTGCCGAGAGATGGATAAATTACAAAGTTATAGTATTTGTGAGTTATTCTGATAAATGTGAGTATTTCACCAGCAATAATAAGAGACTTTTCCTCCGACCGGATGTAAGTACAAAACTTGATTCTACCATGCACGGGTGTTGTTTGCCTAAGTTCACGTGCATACGAAATTATATTTCCCTATCTTAGCCTACCTTGCACGTGACCGGAAAAGGGTAATGTTCGCTTGGCTCAATAGCCACATGGGTTTGTTGTGTCTGGCTGAGTGACTGACAGTTCAAGGTTGTCTGGTACACACACTTGGCTCAGAAGGACAATGGCGTGGTGGGGAGTTTCCTGAGACGACTGCACCTTTACAAAAGCATTTTATGTTGCTTAAGGTGTATTTAGAGGAAACCAAATATAAAACTTTTCTATTAGGCTTTATGAAAATAAGACTGGGAACAGCGTGAAAACCATGTGGTCACAGCGAATTTTAAGCAAAACAAAAGATTAACACAAACAAACACAAAACAACAAAAAAGAGGTTCCTTATGCTTATGAATGAAATAGCGAGCAATTATTGAATGGAAATGTTTTGAATGAAATAGAATTTATCATGTTTGTTGCTTTACAGAGGAATGTATACAAATGCAAATATGAAGCACGTTTACTTACTCACATGGCCTGAACAATTTTTTACGACTTTTCTGAGATTTTACTTTATAATGAGGAGTTATACATTTGCCTGACGGATTCCTAACTGATACGAGACCAAGAGAGAGAGAGAGAGAGAGAGAGAGAGAGAGAGAGAGAGAGAGAGAGAGAGAAACTCTTAACTCCAACGATACAAAAATTTGCCGGATGACCCACGTGGGTTCTAACATGTGCGTAGCTAAAATTCCAGGATGACAAATTGTCTGGATAACATAGGGGGGAAATACATGCACTATTTCCTTTTTACAACACTTCGTAATTCACTAGCTTGCCTGTGTGAAAAACATGCAAGCCCTCATGCAGTGCCTGTCAAAAGCTTGTGTAATGGATACCAACTCTCTCTTCTTGATAACTGGGTTGGATACACATACCTAATGTTTCCATATTGATATTCTCAGTCACAGTTTCACTTCCTATCCTAACATAAAATGGAATGTACTCACTGTGTGGAACTCCTTGACTGTGTGCATGCGGATTTTACGCTAAGGTTAGTTTCTTGTCTCACATCCAGCCTAGCTTTGCTAGTTGCTGATACTGCAAGTTGCAAGGGGGCAAAGATTGTCTGTAATGTTGCAGATTGCGATCTGAGGCAAAGAGGTTGGCATTTTTATGATTTTACCTGGGGAAAAGCTTATCATGAGCCAGTTATAGACTCTAAAAGTTATAGACTCCAAATGAATGATTTATCTACTTACCTCAATATTTTTCTAGTACCTGACTGCTGTTGATTCAGGTAATTGTAAAAAACAAAGAAAAGGGGGAATAAAACTGAGCTGAGGGCCATTCTCACAAGGCAGTTGTAAGTAAACATGTTAAGGCAAGTTTAAGATTACGTATACTTACATTAAATGAACAATCAGAAGATGAAATGAACTAAGCAGGCAGGTAAGGCCTGAGAGATTAATTATAACTAGGAACACTTGAAGGAATATCCGTCGCTTTGATGATGGTGATAAGGGGCCATGACTGGCAAGGCACAACCAAGGGAGAATTCCACAGCTAATTATCCCTCTGTAAACGGAGAGATTTACGAATTAAAGGCCAGTAAGGACAGTAAAATATGCAAAGGAGAAGGCAGGGCACAGACAGTACCAAGGATGCCTTGAACATGATTTTATTTAATTACTGCAACACTGGACTTTAGGTAACACTGCACTAACAAGGCGAGGTTAATGTGAGATACTGGCACTTACAAAGGAAAGAGGAAGTTTAGTACAAAAATTAAAACTTTGTGACTGAACGAAAAGAACCTTTGCAACAGATCACTTTAACTTATAGAAGAGGTGGCTTCAGCTCGGGTAATGGTGGTGGAGGAGGGCTAAAAGGCTTCACTGGTAAGAATACTAAGGCCCCTACAAGATAGGACCACATGGAAGGGGTGTGGTTCTCTGAAGAAGACCTGAATGCAAAGGGAGGATGGAGACTCGCTTGTGTCCAGATATGTCTCTAACTTCTCATTCCTTCGGTCAGGCCTTTTAAGACCTAGTGTCAGGTATTATGATGCTTCCCTGTGCAGATGGGGTTAGTGTTGTTCCTCTGTGCGCACACATCATCTGAATCGGGGTTACTGCATGGTGAGCCAATTCCAGATGTTTGCCTCTCTCTCTTAATCCACATCGCTGACTCTATTCTGCCTCTCTCTTAATCCACATCGCCAACTCTATTCTGCCTCCGGCCATACTTCACTTCCTCACAGCCTCGTGTTCTGAAACGAGGGCTTCCCACAATCACATGTTCAAAAAGAGAAAGTGGGAGAGGTAAACAGAGTGCAATTAACAGGTTTTAAGGAGGGGCCAATATTCCTTTCGCCCTTCCTTGTCAGGTAGTGTTAAGCAGTGCACAGTATTTTTACCTTTAACCTTTCAATTAATCTTTTGGTAACTGGATACTTGGGAAGATGCAGCAAATATATATATATATATATATATATATATATATATATATATATATATATATATATATATATATATATATATATATATATATATATATATATATATTGTTACGTGTGCTGGCTTTGCTGATGAGTTTATTAATCCACATCGCCAACTCTATTCTGCCTCCGGCCATACTTCACTTCCTCACAGCCTCATGTTCTGAAACGAGGGCTTCCCACAATCACATGTTCAAAAAGAGAAAGTGGGAGAGGTAAACAGAGTGCAATTAACAGGTTTTAGGAGGGGCCAATATTCCTTTCTGCCCTTCCTTGTCAGGTAGTGTTAAGCAGTGCACAGTATTTTTACCTTTAACCTTTCAATTAATCTTTTGGTAACTGGATGCTTGGGAAGATGCAGCAATTATATATATATATATATATATATATATATATATATATATATATATATATATATATATATATATATATATATATATATATTTTTATGTGTGCTGGCTTGGCTGATGAGTTTATTACTTGATTTACAAAATTTATAAGACCCTGTGTGCCAAGGACACACGTAACCTGTCAAGGGAAGCTACAGATTAACCTCAAAGACAGCTGTTATAAGGGGATTATGGTCGCCAGCCGAGTAACAACCCTCGACACAAAGAATATTCAGTGAATAAGGACTTTACGATAAACGTCGCCCGACTTCTGACGCAGTCAATCTCTGCTTGTTAATATGGTATTAAAAACACAATGGCTCTTTGGAACAATGGATTCGAGACACAAGGCTGCATAAAGAATTTGAAATGACTTGCTTAGCCTTCCCTAATTCCTAGTTACTTCACTGGAATAGTTGGATGACGCTAAACAATAAAAATTATACTTAATCTAGACATCGTAAAAGCAAAATGCTTGGTTGTTTATGGTAGCGAAAGACTGAAACAAAGGGAAATTGAAATAAGGAAGAGATACTAGTAACTTGATGAAGTTTTGAACAAAAATTCCAGACTTACTGTTATATGAAGGTTGCTGCGCATCAACGGATGATCGGAAGTTCTGGGATGAATTTGCCACTTCACTAGTAACATAGACTATAGACAAAGAATAAGGAGCCGAGACGCATAGGGCATGCATCCGTGACAGCAGTCTGGTTCTCTCTGCTTGACCTCGTTGGGGTCTGAAATCTTGTCAAAACATCCGTCGAACAGAACAGGTAAAAAAAGCTTAAGGCCACCTGTCATAAGGTTGATTATGGAAATTTTCCTATGAGGGGGTTAAATCCCTAATGCTACCTATCCTTGCTATGAACGAATGTTAAAAGTTTAAACTGTCTACGTGAACCCTGCTGGACAAAGACTTTTCCCTGTCTTGGTCAGTCTGATATTACTACAAATAAATGCATCGAGGGCGAACAACAGAAATATTTAAAAAAATAAATATTTATAATATAAATATATATATATATATATATATATATATATATATATATATATATATATATATATATATATATATATATATATATATATATATATATATATATATATATATATATATATATATATATATATTGAGATGCAGGCTTATCTTGATAGTTAAAGGTCCCTGATTGGATACCATTAGAGGGAACTCATTACTAAAAATGCTGGTGAGGGATGAGCAAGCACTCTCCATCTTAGGAATATACAGGCTCTCATTGGCCATGAGCCTCAGTGGGGACGTTGACAGATACATCCATCTGTCTTTCCTTATCCATAAGCAATGCTTAGTCTAGGAACCTTTACACTTTCATAGGCTCAAAAGTGTGTTCTAGTTTATGACCTGTAGCAGAATCTGAGTAAATAATTTCCTTGGTTGATGAGAAACTGCATACCTGAAAAGTTTGGAACTTAGATATTGGAAGGGAGACTGACTTCTGAATTGCAGAGGTTGTCAGTTTCTCCTGTGGCTTCTTAGTGGCCACCTTTTACTATAGTAGGCAGATAGCAGTGTCGTAACTGTGAGAGTTCCTACAAGGTTTATATCCCTTTTAATAATGGTGACACGAAAGCTGGACTGAATGGTGGTCTATTTGTGGCCTGACCATCCCAGAAAATTTCGATTGTGGATTGGGGAGGTGAGTAGTAGCACAAAAGGTGCCCTAGTCAATGGAGATGTGCGTAAGTTGCACTTAGGCTCTCATTTGCTAAGTTGGTTATCTTTTTCATCTGTGAATCACCTTTTTTTATGTATTTCTCCATCTCCTGGGTGAGATAATCCCGATCCTGATTGACGATGCCTTGGATTCCACTGTTATATTACTTGATCTTGATATTTAAAGCAACGGTGTGAGTTCCTCGAAAGGTGCCATCTTAAAGGTTTTTTGACCGTGTTAAACTTCATTTTACAGGTTTCTTAGGTGGTCAAAGTATATGCCGAACAAGAAGTATTCAAGTTCATTCCCATGAACAACAACAAAGGGAAAATATATATATATATATATATATATATATATATATATATATATATATACTCGTATATATATATTGTATAACATGGGGAGTTGCTAAGAGAGAACATGGAGAAAATTAACGATTTCGAACACACAGAGAGAGAGAGAGAGAGAGAGAGAGAGAGAGAGAGAGAGAGAGAGAGAGAGAGAGAGAGAGAGAGAGAGTTTGATATTGGCAGATCTAGAGGGAGAGCGAGAAGGATGTCGAGCAAAAGTTACAGAAACGCCAGACAGCTGTCAGTTTGAATGAAACAGCCAATACTGGAGCAAACTATACATGAGTTTGGGCACTGGCTGGAAAATTAATACTTGAAATGTGGCAATGTGACAAGATTGTGCCGTTACAAGAAGGAATCGATAAGGAGGCAGGAAATAATAATTTGCAAACTGTGTATTTCCAAATCACGTGTTTATCAAGATCTCACTCAGTGTGTTAAGGGCTTTAATATTAGAAAACACAAATTTTCAAGGTTTACCACATAAGAATATTAAAGGAAAAAAAACGTTAATATAAAGCGTTCCTGATTGCTAACAGAAAGTGGAATAGTCCTTTACTAAATGAAGTTACTGCAAAAGAAAATGGGTAGAATACTCATTGATAGGAACCACAAAGTTCCCCAATTTACCATAGAAAAATTGACAAAATATGAACAGAACTGATGCAGATTGAAGAGGAAACCAATGCATCAATACTCGGACAATATGGTACAACAGAACCAAGTTCCATTCGTTGAAAAATCAGTGCATACAGTTATTCACAGTTTCAGAATTGTCGAAAAGGGTCAGCCTTATTTTCTGTTTTGTTTCTGCAAAGGCTGTCTGTTTTTTTGTTCAATTTAGCAGCCTGGTGCCAGTAAGGTGGTAGTTATCATTACATTAATTAGTCGACGAGAGGCTTACAACCAGTGAGAGCAAAATACGTAAACGATGATTATGGGAAATTTCTAAAACAATTGAATACCGAACTGAAAATTAAATTATATCCTACTACTGCCCATTAGCACGTGCAGATGGTGCTTTCACCTAAGAAGCCGTGTACAGAATAGTGCCTTTAAACCTTATCAAGTATGTGTGAAATTGTGCTAGCCTTTTAGGCTACGAGTAAAATCCTGCATAACCTGAAACACAATAGCAGTGTTTATTGTAATTTTATACAATTTAGACATGAATATTATAATTAAATGCAGTAACATAATATTGTACAGAGATTGTGTGGCAAAATCGCAACTCTCAAGCTTCACTGAAAAATGTGCAAATTGTAAAAATATCAGTTATTCTTAACCATAAGACATTTTCAAGCAATTGCCACATAAATTTACATTCTATATATGCTAGGCAGTCTACCAAACACTAACCTGATTTCCACTGATATTGTCACTTTTGTTAAAGAATATTTTTCCTATCAATTCGCAAAAAATTCAAATTTACTGTTTTTGAACTTGTGAGAGATGTGTAACCAAATATAGACATCTTGATATGTGCACAGAAGTCCTATTACTACTTATTTAGTTTCCGAAAACTTCTCATGGACATAAGTTGTTGCCTTGTACTCATATTTTGCAATTTACTTGCATATCTTACATTCAAAATTAAAAAAAGGTTGGGGGAAGGTTTGCTGCTTATCTTACTATTGCTTGTAGAATAAATTGGTTGAAGGTTCAAGAACCACTCCTTTGTAAGAGACTGAATTTATATAGGAGGAAAAATTGCAGAAGATTTTCATTCCCAGTCAAAGGGGATAAAAAGTTTACTCTCAACCTACAATGGAGGAAAAATACTAGAACTCGCCGTAGTAAAAAGGGAGCGAAAAATCATGGTGACTTTTTATTAACTTGATGTAGTCTAAGGGGAGGAAAAGAATTATGACAGCTCTCATTCCAAATAGGAGGAAACAGACTAGAAATGCTTATATCCAAGGGACCATGTGTAGAATTTTTAGAAATTAGGCAAATAATGGCTGTATGCGACCCAGATCACATGATGGAAGGACAGTGAGCTACAACTGAAACCAGTGACAAACTGGTATCAGTTGACCATGAATGTTATGCTGTGATACAAAATCTATCACACATTTTAAAAAGTAGGAAGTGGGTCTACAGAGTAGAGGTTTTTGTTAGGTAAGAATATACCAAAGAACTCCAGATATTCCTCTAGTGGCTCCTCCATTTGAGCCGTCTTGTTGCTTTTGATAGTTGTATGCGTATAGGTACTGTGCTGTTGGGCAAATGTGGTTGATTTTATGATATTGCATATATTTAGACAATATTGCTGTGGTAAAGAATTTAGAATAAAAGAAGGAAGGAATGTAAGTCACTTGTTAACAAAATAGTTTTTTTTTCGTATTGAACTTAGATAGCATGATCACATACGGGTACTGCAACCACCAGGCACAAAAGTCAACATTCCAGGCAATATGTCTGATATGAAAAAAAATATCAAAATGAATTTACTATATAATAATGTGATCTGATAAAACATGTAAAACTTAGATTATACTGTTATTGTATCCCATGTTGATGCGACATCATTCCAACCAGAACATACATAAAGGTATAAAACTTTACATGAATAAAAACAAAAAAACTGGTGAATCCAGAAATATAAGCATTCTGTTATAAGTCATCATTCAGACAGCAAATGAATGTAGAGAGAGAGAGAGAGAGAGAGAGAGAGAGAGAGAGAGAGAGAGAGAAGAGATTGCTTTGTCTATAAAAAAAAAAGGCTGAGGAAAGAAATATTGTAATTTCTCAATCTTTTAACCCAAAATTTATTATCTGGGCTGAATCTTACCTACTGTTAAATAATGCACGGGAAAGGAATATTATTGAATCTAGCTTTATAAAAGAAAAAGTTATGGCCATAGTGTGAGTATCAGTCAAGGCTTGTATAAACTTGATCCTATAATATCAAAAGGAATTGTAAAATGCTTGAATTTTAAGGTAGGCGGAAGAGATGTATGGAAAAAAGGATTATCATACCTGTAAACATAGTACGGAGGTGGCAGTACTAATGAGATTTCCAGTCCCGCCCCCCTGACACGTCAGGTGTGGATTTGTAATCTCCTATTGTCTACGTTTATCCGTATTGTCCCTTGGGAGTACATTGTGATTTCTACTCAAAATGAGTTTTGAAGCCACTTTTATCTTGACACTTGTCAGTGGGTGATCTGTAGTCTCAAACGGCTGTGTATGTTCATCAGTCATGTCTCTGTAGTATATATATTTGTGACTTTTAATACTATGTATCAGTCCTTCGTCAGTGGCTTGGAAATAAAGTCAAAACTGGTCAGAACCTTATTTTTCACCTGTGTAATATGTGATAATATATGATATATATATATATATATATATATATATATATATATATATATATATATATATATATATATATATATATATATAATATAAGAAGGCCCATAAAACACTATTTAAACATTGAAACCATATATTTTGGGCACTAGCTTCTGCGCCCCTGTTCACTGGTAGAATATGGACAGGTGGAAAGTTACAATAGTATATATACAAAAACATAAAGGTGTGGCCCTAGGCCTCCGATGTTATGGAGGTGGCGTTTCTTAAGGAGGAGAATGACCAAATTCCTAGTGGTTTTGGCCTCATTAGCTCCCGTTTGGCGATGGATCTGGCGGTCGAGTTTCTTGGGTCATCTTCTTCAGGAGGGGTTTGAGGATTAAGGTGTCGATGTCATCCGATTTCCAATGTCCTCCTGACAGGTTCATATTGTTGGTTTGATTGATGATAGCAGATTCCAGCATCCTTCTTTTGTATGGACAGCTACTTTTTTGAAAACCAACTCCGCCCCACTCCAGTTAATGACATGCCCTGTATTTCTGATATGTAGGAAAATTCCCGAACTCTCCGAAGCGTAACGCACTGATCTTTTTGTGCTCTGTTATTCTTTGCGAGAGCGATCTACCTGTCTCGCCTACGTAGATGTCCTGACAATTACTACACGGTATCTTGTAAACTCCGGCTTCTTCCCTTTTGTTATTTAAGTATATGTTAACGAGTTTAACTCCCGATGGATTTGGGATAATGGAAAATGAAAGGATTGTTAGGCCTGAGTTGTTCGGAGGCCTTTTGGATGTTTTCATCATACGGAAGCTTTATTTTGTTGTTGAAATCTATTTGTCTGTTGTGAGTGGGACCTCTATAGTATATTTTATTTGCTTTGTTAATAGCCCTCTCGATAATGTGTGGTGGATATAGCAGTTGCGTTAGGTGTTGGCGGATCGTGTTAAAGTCTTTATCCAGGTACTCATTTGAACATATCCTAAGTCCTCTGAGGAATAAGTTGCACCCTACCATGATTTTTACGGAGACGTCGTGGTAGCTTAAGAAATGAATGTAGGAGACAGCGAAGGTGGGTTTTCTATATACTGTAAATGCATACCTGTTCTGTTTTCTTATGATCAGTACATCTAGGAACGGCAGTTTTCCGTCCTTTTCCCATTCCAGAAATTTGTGCTACAAATTAAAAAGACTGATTAGGAACAGCGTATGGAATAATCTTGGCCTTTCCAATAATGTGCTGAATCTCTCTAACCATCCCCTCACTGCAGAAGAACAGACCGTTTTAAATCTTGGAGTTTCATTCGCTCTAAAACCTGGTCCTGAGAGTAATCTTAATTTCCTAGTTG